>NC_048570.1:99802821-99817821 GCF_013265735.2 Oncorhynchus mykiss | reverse complement strand
AGACACAAACCCCCTTTAAACCCCCTCTGGGTTGAGATCTGGTGACTGAGACACAAACCCCCTTTAAACCCCCTCTGGGTTGAGATCTGGTGACTGAGACACAAACCCCCTTTAAACCCCCTCTGGGTTGAGATCTGGTGGCTGAGACACAAACCCCCTTTAAACCCCCTCTGGGTTGAGATCTGGTGGCTGAGACACAAACCCCCTTTAAACCCCCTCTGGGTTGAGATCTGGTGGCTTAGACACAAACCCCCTTTAAACCCCCTCTGGGTTGAGATCTGGTGGCTGAGACACAAACCCCCTTTAAACCCCCTCTGGGTTGAGATCTGGTGGCTGAGACACAAACCCCCTTTAAACCCCCTCTGGGTTGAGATCTGGTGACTGAGACACAAACCCCCTTTAAACCCCCTCTGGGTTGAGATCTGGTGACTGAGACACAAACCCCCTTTAAACCCCCTCTGGGTTGAGATCTGGTGGCTGAGACACAAACCCCCTTTAAACCCCCTCTGGTTTGAGATCTGGTGGCTTAGACACAAACCCCCTTTAAACCCCCTCTGGGTTGAGATCTGGTGACTGAGACACAAACCCCCTTTAAACCCCCTCTGGGTTGAGATCTGGTGGCTGAGACACAAACACCCTTTAAACCATGGAAGCCAAAATATTAGTCTGGACATTTTCTACATGACCCTAAGCATGATGGGATGTGTTAATTGCTTATGACCTCAGGAACCTCACCTGTGGTTACTGCTTTCAATAGATGTTATATCCCTCATTTGCTCAAGTGTTTCCGTCATCTATGTACTCCAACAGTTTGAGATTGGGAGTCCTACTGAGATGCTGAGTGTATCCGACAGCACCAGAGAGTCCCAGAGGTCCTACCTCCTCTCTATCAACCTGAAGCAAGGACGCAACCTGGTCATCAGAGACCGCTGTGGTAACACTGTTATTACACTTCATAACACATAAAACCTGGTCATCAGAGACCGCTGTGGTAAGACTGTTATTACACTTCATAACACTTCATAACACATAAACCCTGGTCATTAGAGACCTCTGTGGTAAGACTGTTATTACACTTCATAACACTGCATAACACATAAAACCTGGTCATCAGAGACCTCTGTGGTAAGACTGTTATTACACTTCATAACAGATAAAACCTGGTCATCAGAGACCTCTGTGGTAAGACTGTTATTACACTTCATAACACATAAAACATTGTCATCAGAGACCGCTGTGGTAAGACTGTTATTACTCTTCATAACACATAAAACCTGGTCATTAGATACCTCTGTGGTAAGACTGTTATTGCACTTCATAACACATAAAACCTGGTCATTAGAGACCTCTGTGGTAAGACTGTTAATACACTTCATAACACTTCATAACACATAAAACCTGGTCATTAGAGACTGCTGTGGTAAGACTGTTATTACACTTCATAACACTTCATAACACATAAAACCTGGTCATTAGAGACCTCTGTGGTAAGACTGTTATTACACTTCATAACACATAAAACCTGGTCATTAGAGACCGCTGTGGTAAGACTGTTATTACACTTCATAACACTTCATAACACATAAAACCTGGTCATTAGAGACCTCTGTGGTAAGACTGTTATTAGACTTCATAACACATAAAACCTGGTCATTAGAGACCTCTGTGGTAAGACTGTTATTACACTTCATAACTCTTCATAACACATAAAACCTGGTCATTAGAGACCTCTGTGGTAAGACTGTTATTACACTTCATAACACATAAAACCTGGTCATCAGAGACCTCTGTGGTAAGACTGTTATTACACTTCATAACACATAAAACCTGGTCATTAGAGACCTCTGTGGTAAGACTGTTATCACACTTCATAACACATAAAACTTGGTCGTTAGAGACCTGTGGACTTTTCCATGTAAATATTGAAGTCACCAAAAATGTGAATATTATCTGCCATGACTGCGAGGTCCGATAGGAATTCAGGGACCTCAGTGAGGAACACGGTATACGGCCCAGGAGGCCTGTAAACAGTAGCTATAAAAAGTGATTGAGTAGGCTGCATAGATTTCATGACTAGAAGTTCAAAAAATTGATAATGCAGTCATAAAATGAAAACAATATATAGGGGATATAGTCACTAGTGTAACCAGGAGGAGAGGCCTCATTTAACACAGTACATTCATCAGGCTTAAGCCATGTTTGTCAGGCAAATCACATCAAGATTATGATCAGTGATTAGTTCATTGACTATAACTGCCATGGAAGTGAGGGATCTAACATTAAGTAGCCCTATTTTGAGATGTGAGATATCACGATCTCTTTCAATAATGACAAGAATGGAGGAGGTCTTTATTCCAGTGAGATTGCTAAGGCGAACACTGTCATGTTTAGTTTGCCCAACCTAGATCGAGGCACAGACATGGTCTCAATGGGGATAGCTGAGCTGACTACACTGACTGTGCTAGTGGCAGACTCCACTAAACTGGCAGGCTGGATAACAGCCTGCTGCCTGGCCTGCACCCTATCTCATTGTGGAGCTAGAGGAGTTAGAGCCCTGTCTGTGTTGGTAGATAAGATGAGAGCACCCCTCCAGCTAGGATGGAGTCCGTCACTCCTCAGCAGGCCAGGCCTGGTCCTGTTTGTGTTCGTAGATAAGATGAGAGCACCCCTCCAGCTAGGATGGAGTCCGTCACTCCTCAGCAGGCCAGGCCTGGTCCTGTTTGTGGAGGCCAGAGACGATTACTAGATGCTGACACATCTTTCTAGCTCATTTACAGGCTGAAGCTTTGTTGCGCTTGGTGACCTCTGACTGTTTCATCCTAACATCGTTGGTGCCGACGTGGATAACAATATCTCTATACTCTCTACACTCGCCAGTTTTAGCTTTAGCCAGCACCATCTTCAGATTAGCCTTAACGTCTGTAGCCCTGCCCCCCGGTAAACAGTGAATGATCGCTGGATGATTCGTTTTAAGTTTAAAACTGTGGGTAATGTAGTCGCCAATGACTAGGGTTTTACATTAGTCAGAGCTAATGGTGGGAAGCTTTGGCATCTCAGACCCCGTAACGGGAGGAGGAGAGACCAGAGAAGACTCAGCCTCTGACTCCGACTCGCTGCTTAATGGGGAAAACCGGTTGAAAGTTTCTGTCGGCTGAATGACCGGTTGAGCATTCCTACAGCATTTCCTTCCAGAAACCGTGAGAAAGTTGTCCGGCTGCGGGGACCGTGCGAGGGGATTTATACTACTATCTGTACTTACTGGTGGCACAGACGCTGTTTCATCCTTTGCTACACTGAAATGACCCTTGCATAACGATTGTATCTGAAGCTGGGCTTGTAGCACGACTATCCACACCATTAGGCGATAGTTCTCCTTTATAATACGAGCACAGTGACTGCATTGAGGTGGCACAGTGTTAATGTTACCAGTGACTGCATTGAGAAGGCACAGTGTTAATGTTACCAGTGACTGCATTGAGAAGGCACAGTGTTAATGTTACCAGTGACTGCATTGAGAAGACACAGTGTTAATGTTACCAGTGACTGCATTGAGAAGGCACAGTGTTAATGTTACCAGTGACTGCATTGAGGTGGCACAGTGTTAATGTTACCAGTGACTGTATTGAGAAGACACAGTGTTAATGTTACCAGTGACTGTATTGAGAAGACACAGTGTTAATGTTACCAGTGACTGTATTGAGAAGACACAGTGTTAATGTTACCAGTGACTGCATTGAGAAGGCACAGTGTTAATGTTACCAGTGACTGCATTGAGGTGGCACAGTGTTAATGTTACCAGTGACTGTATTGAGAAGACACAGTGTTAATGTTACCAGTGACTGTATTGAGAAGACACAGTGTTAATGTTACCAGTGACTGTATTGAGAAGACACAGTGTTAATGTTACCAGTGACTGTATTGAGAAGACACAGTGTTATGTTACCAGTGACTGCATTGAGAAGACACAGTGTTAATGTTACCAGTGACTGCATTGAGAAGGCACAGTGTTAATGTTACCAGTGACTGCATTGAGAAGGCACAGTGTTAATGTTACCAGTGACTGCATTGAGGTGGCACAGTGTTAATGTTACCAGTGACTGTATTGAGAAGACACAGTGTTAATGTTACCAGTGACTGCATTGAGAAGACACAGTGTTAATGTTACCAGTGACTGCATTGAGAAGACACAGTGTTAATGTTACCAGTGACTGCATTGAGAAGACACAGTGTTAATGTTACCAGTGACTGCATTGAGAAGGCACAGTGTTAATGTTACCAGTGACTGCATTGAGGTGGCACAGTGTTAATGTTACCAGTGACTGTATTGAGAAGACACAGTGTTAATGTTACCAGTGACTGTATTGAGAAGACACAGTGTTAATGTTACCAGTGACTGTATTGAGAAGACACAGTGTTAATGTTACCAGTGACTGTATTGAGAAGACACAGTGTTATGTTACCAGTGACTGCATTGAGAAGACACAGTGTTATGTTACCAGTGACTGCATTGAGAAGACACAGTGTTAATGTTACCAGTGACTGCATTGAGAAGACACAGTGTTAATGTTACCAGTGACAGCATTGAGAAGACACAGTGTTAATGTTACCAGTGACTGCATTGAGAAGACACAATGTTAATGTTACCAGTGACTGCATTGAGAAGACACAGTGTTAATGTTACCAGTGACTGCATTGAGAAGACACAGTGTTAATGTTACCAGTGACTGCATTGAGAAGACACAGTGTTATGTTACCAGTGACTGCATTGAGAAGGCACAGTGTTAATGTTACCAGTGACTGCATTGAGAAGACACAGTGTTATGTTACCAGTGACTGCATTGAGAAGACACAGTGTTATGTTACCAGTGACTGCATTGAGAAGACACAGTGTTAATGTTACCAGTGACTACATTGAGAAGGCACAGTGTTAATGTTACCAGTGACTGCATTGAGAAGGCACAGTGTTAATGTTACCAGTGACTGCATTGAGAAGACACAGTGTTAATGTTACCAGTGACTGCATTGAGAAGACACAGTGTTAATGTTACCAGTGACTGCATTGAGAAGACACAGTGTTATGTTACCAGTGACTGCATTGAGAAGACACAGTGTTATGTTACCAGTGACTGCATTGAGGTGGCATATTGTTAATGTAACCAATGACTGCATTGAGAAGACACAGTGTTAATGTTACCAGCGACTGATTGAGAAGACACAGTGTTAATGTTACCAGTGACTGCATTGAGAAGACACAGTGTTAACGTTACCAGTGACTGCATTGAGAAGACACAGTGTTAATGTTACCAGTGACTGCATTGAGAAGGCACAGTGTTAATGTTACCAGTGACTGATTGAGAAGACACAGTGTTAATGTTACCAACGACTGCATTGAGAAGACACAGTGTTAATGTTACCAGTGACTGCATTGAGAAGGCACAGTGTTAATGTTACCAGTGACTGCATTGAGAAGACACAGTGTTATGTTACCAGTGACTGCATTTAGAAGACACAGTGTTAATGTTACCAGTGACTGCATTGAGAAGGCACAGTGTTAATGTTACCAGTGACTGCATTGAGAAGGCACAGTGTTAATGTTACCAGTGACTGCATTGAAAAGGCACAGTGTTAATGTTACCAGTGACTGCATTGAGAAGGCACAGTGTTAATGTTACCAGTGACTGCATTGAGAAGACACAGTGTTAATGTTACCAGCGACTGCATTGACAAGACACAGTGTTAATGTTACCAGTGACTGCATTGAGAAGACACAGTGTTAATGTTACCAGTGACTGCATTGAGAAGACACAGTGTTAATGTTACCAGTGACTGCATTGAGAAGGCACAGTGTTAATGTTACCAGTGACTGCATTGAGAAGACACAGTGTTAATGTTACCAGCGACTGCATTGAGAAGACACAGTGTTAATGTTACCAGTGACTGCATTGAGAAGACACAGTGTTATGTTACCAGTGACTGCATTGAGAAGGCACAGTGTTAATGTTACCAGTGACTGCATTGAGAAGACACAGTGTTAATGTTACCAGTGACTGCATTGAGAAGACACAGTGTTATGTTACCAGTGACTGCATTGAGAAGGCACAGTGTTAATGTTACCAGTGACTGCATTGAGAAGACACAGTGTTATGTTACCAGTGACTGATTGAGAAGGCACAGTGTTAATGTTACCAGTGACTGCATTGAGAAGGCACAGTGTTAATGTTACCAGCGACTGCATTGAGAAGACACAGTGTTAATGTTACCAGTGACTGCATTGAGAAGACACAGTGTTAATGTTACCAGTAAATGCATTGAGAAGACACAGTGTTAATGTTACCAGTGACTGCATTGAGAAGGCACAGTGTTAATGGTACCAGTGACTGCATTGAGAAGACACAGTGTTAATGTTACCAGTGACTGCATTGAGAAGGCACAGTGTTAATGTTACCAGTGACTGCATTGAGAAGACACAGTGTTAATGTTACCAGTGACTGCATTGAGAAGACACAGTGTTAATGTTACCAGTGACTGCATTGAGAAGGCACAGTGTTAATGTTACCAGTGACTGCATTGAGAAGACACAGTGTTAATGTTACCAGCGACTGCATTGAAAAGGCACAGTGTTAATGTTACCAGTGACTGCATTGAGAAGGCACAGTGTTAATGTTACCAGTGACTGCATTGAGAAGACACAGTGTTAATGTTACCAGTGACTGCATTGAGAAGACACAGTGTTAATGTTACCAGTGACTGCATTGAGAAGACACAGTGTTAATGTTACCAGTGACTGCATTGAGAAGGCACAGTGTTAATGTTACCAGTGACTGCATTGAGAAGACACAGTGTTAATGTTACCAGCGACTGCATTGACAAGACACAGTGTTAATGTTACCAGTGACTGCATTGAGTAGGCACAGTGTTAATGTTACCAGTGACTGCATTGAGAAGACACAGTGTTAATGTTACCAGTGACTGCATTGAGAAGGCACAGTGTTAATGTTACCAGTGACTGCATTGAGAAGACACAGTGTTAATGTTACCAGTGACTGCATTGAGAAGACACAGTGTTAATGTTACCAGTGACTGCATTGAGAAGACACAGTGTTAATGTTACCAGTGACTGCATTGAGAAGGCACAGTGTTAATGTTACCAGTGACTGCATTGAGAAGACACAGTGTTAATGTTACCAGTGACTGCATTGAGAAGGCACAGTGTTAATGTTACCAGTGACTGCATTGAGAAGACACAGTGTTATGTTACCAGTGACTGCATTGAGAAGACACAGTGTTATGTTACCAGTGACTGCATTGAGAAGACACAGTGTTAATGTTACCAGTGACTGCATTGAGAAGGCACAGTGTTAATGTTACCAGTGACTGCATTGAGAAGACACAGTGTTAATGTTACCAGTGACTGCATTGAGAAGGCACAGTGTTAATGTTACTTCTTTGCTTTTTCGGCTGGTGGAAGTCGTGCGTTGTACACGGCACAAAAATATACATTTCTTGAGTAGTGAAGATATTGTCTCCTGTCCATATCTAGAGTAGTGAAGATATTGTTCATGTCTAGAGTAGTGAAGATATTGTCTCCTGTCCATATCTAGAGTAGTGAAGATACTGTTCATGTCTAGAGTAGTGAAGATACTGTTCATGTCTAGAGTAGTGAAGATACTGTTCATGTCTAGAGTAGTGAAGATATTGTTCATGTCTAGAGTAGTGAAGATACTGTTCATGTCTAGAGTAGTGAAGATACTGTTCATGTCTAGAGTAGTGAAGATATTGTCTCCTGTCCATATCTAGAGTAGTGAAGATATTGTTCATGTCTAGAGTAGTGAAGATACTGTTCATGTATAGAGTAGTGAAGATATTGACTCCTGTTCATGTATAGAGTAGTGAAGATACTGTTCATATCTAGAGTAGTGAAGATATTGTTCATGTCTAGAGTAGTGAAGATACTGTTCATGTCTAGAGTAGTGAAGATACTGTTCATGTCTACAGTAGTGAAGATGCTGTTCATGTCTAGAGTAGTGAAGATACTGTTCATGTCTAGAGTAGTGAAGATACTGTTCATGTCTAGAGTAGTGAAGATACTGTTCATGTCTAGAGTAGTGAAGATACTGTTCATGTCTAGAGTAGTGAAGATACTGTTCATGTCTAGAGTAGTGAAGATACTGTTCATGTCTAGAGTAGTGAAGATTTTGACTCCTGTCCATATCTAGAGTAGTGAAGATGCTGTTCATGTCTAGAGTAGTGAAGATAATGTTCATGTCTAGAGTAGTGAAGATGCTGTTCATGTCTAGAGTAGTGAAGATATTGTTCATGTTTAGAGTAGTGAAGATGCTGTTCATGTCTAGAGTAGTGAAGATACTGTTCATGTCTAGAGTAGTGAAGACACTGTTCATGTCTAGGGTAGTGAAGATACTGTTCATGTCTAGAGTAGTGAAGATGATGTTCATGTCTAGAGTAGTGAAGATACTGTTCATGTCTAGAGTAGTGAAGATACTGTTCATGTCTAGAGTAGTGAAGATATTGACACCTGTTCATGTCTAGAGTAGTGAAGATGCTGTTCATGTCTAGAGTAGTGAAGACACTGTTCATGTCTAGGGTAGTGAAGATACTGTTCATGTCTAGAGTAGTGAAGATACTGTTCATGTCTACAGTAGTGAAGATGTTGTTCATGTCTAGAGTAGTGAAGATTCTGACTCTTGTTCATGTCTAGAGTAGTGAAGATATTGACACCTGTTCATGTCTAGAGTTGTGGAGATACTGTTCATGTCTAGGGTAGTGAAGATGCTGTTCATGTCTAGAGTAGTGAAGATACTGTTCATGTCTAGGGTAGTGAAGATGTTGTTCATGTCTAGAGTAGTGAAGATTTTGACCCTTGTTCACGTCTAGAGTAGTGAAGATATTGACACCTGTTCATGTCTGGAGTAGTGAAGATACTGTTCATGTCTAGGGTAGTGAAGATGCTGTTCATGTCTAGAGTAGTGAAGATACTGTTCATGTCTAGAGTAGTGAAGATATTAACTCCTGTCCATATCTAGAGTAGTGAAGATATTGACTATTGACTCCTGTTCTTGTCTAGAGTAGTGAAGATACTGTTCATGTCTAGAGTAGTGAAGATACTGTTCATGTCTAGAGTAGTGAAGATACTGTTCATGTGTAGAGTAGTGAAGATACTATTAATGTCTAGGGTAGTGAAGATACTGTTCATGTCTACAGTAGTGAAGATGCTGTTCATGTCTAGAGTAGTGAAGATACTGTTCATGTCTAGAGTAGTGAAGATATTGTTAATGTCTAGAGTAGTGAAGATACTGTTCATGTCTAGAGTAGTGAAGATACTGTTCATGTCTAGGATAGTGAAGATACTGTTCATGTCTAGAGTAGTGAAGATACTCTCCATGTCTACAGTAGTGAAGATGCTGTTCATGTCTAGAGTAGTGAAGATATTGACACCTGTTCATGTCTAGAGTAGTGAAGATAATGTTCATGTCTAGAGTAGTGAAGATAATGTTCATGTCTAGAGTAGTGAAGACACTGTTCATGTCTAGAGTAGTGAAGATATTGTTCATGTCTAGAGTAGTGAAGATACTGTTCATGTCTAGAGTAGTGAAGATATTGACTCCTGTTCATGTATAGAGTAGTGAAGATATTGACTCCTGTTCATGTCTAGAGTAGTGAAGATATTGTTCATGTTTAGAGTAGTGAAGATGCTGTTCATGTGTAGAGTAGTGAAGATATTGTTCATGTCTAGAGTAGTGAAGATACTGTTCATGTCTAGAGTAGTGAAGATATTGTTCATGTCTAGAGTAGTGAAGATATTGTTCATGTGTAGAGTAGTGAAGATGCTGTTCATGTGTAGAGTAGTGAAGATATTGTTCATGTTTAGAGTAGTGAAGATATTGTTAATGTCTAGAGTAGTGAAGATGTTGTTCATGTGTAGAGTAGTGAAGATATTGACTCCTGTTCATGTATAGAGTAGTGAAGATATTGACTCCTGTTCATGTCTAGAGTAGTGAAGATATTGTTCATGTTTAGAGTAGTGAAGATATTGTTCATGTCTAGAGTAGTGAAGATATTGTTCATGTGTAGAGTAGTGAAGATAATGTTCATGTCTAGAGTAGTGAAGATACTGTTCATGTCTAGAGTAGTGAAGATACTGTTCATATCTAGAGTAGTGAAGATATTGTTCATGTCTAGAGTAGTGAAGATACTGTTCATATCTAGAGTAGTGAAGATACTATTCATGTCTAGAGTAGTGAAGATACTGTTCATGTCTAGAGTAGTGAAGATACTGTTCATATCTAGAGTAGTGAAGATACTATTCATGTCTAGAGTAGTGAAGATACTGTTCATGTCTAGAGTAGTGAAGATACTGTTCATATCTAGAGTAGTGAAGATACTGTTCATATCTAGAGTAGTGAAGATACTGTTCATATCTAGAGTAGTGAAGATACTGTTCATATCTAGAGTAGTGAAGATACTGTTCATATCTAGAGTAGTGAAGATACTGTTCATATCTAGAGTAGTGAAGATACTGTTCATGTCTAGAGTAGTGAAGATACTGTTCATATCTAGAGTAGTGAAGATACTATTCATGTCTAGAGTAGTGAAGATACTGTTCATGTCTAGAGTAGTGAAGATACTGTTCATGTCTAGAGTAGTGAAGATACTGTTCATATCTAGAGTAGTGAAGATACTGTTCATATCTAGAGTAGTGAAGATACTGTTCATGTCTAGAGTAGTGAAGATACTGTTCATATCTAGAGTAGTGAAGATACTGTTCATGTCTAGAGTAGTGAAGATACTGTTCATGTCTAGAGTAGTGAAGATTTTGACTCTTGTTCATGTCTAGAGTAGTGAAGATACTGTTCATGTCTAGAGTAGTGAAGATACTGTTCATGTCTAGAGTAGTGAAGATATTGACTCCTGTTCATGTCTAGAGTAGTGAAGATACTGTTCATGTCTAGAGTAGTGAAGATATTGACTCCTGTTCATGTATAGAGTAGTGAAGATACTGTTCATGTGTAGAGTAGTGAAGATATTGACTCCTGTTAATAGTTGACGGTTTTCACCATTGCTCTTCTAAATGTTGCACCACGGATACTGAGTTGTCGTGACTGGTTCTCTTAGGAAACTGTGCCGTCTCACATTGAGCCCATCATCGAAACCACTTCCTCTGGAAGAAACTCTCTCAGTACTCAGACATGACTTGAGATGTGAGCTAGAAGATGACTGAATGTAGAGTAGTGAGTCCACTGACGTTGTGTTGAGATGGAGAGGAATCGTGTTTTTCTTCCTGACTCTCAGTGAAATCTCTTCCTGCTTATTGTTTGCATTCCATTAATCATTAACCAAGAGCCAGTTTATTAGTCATATGCACAGGATACACATGTTACACAGTACAAGGAAATGGTGACTGCGAGTTCACTCGCACCAACCTTCCAACCTCAGTGCACAGACACACTAACCACTAGCCCACTGAGGCCACCCCATAATAATGACATTAAATCCGGTCCATAGTGTATGATGAAGTCATCTGTCCTCTCATAGAGATATTCCTTCTCCGTGTTTTGTCCGTTCTCAGGTACAAGTGATCCTTATGTAAAGTTTAAACTGGATGGGAAGACACTATACAAGAGCAAAGTGGTTTATAAGAACCTCAACCCAACATGGAACGAGTCCTTCTCTTTCCCTGTCAGAGACCTGGACCAGAGACTGTATATTAAGGTAGGGGTTAGGACATACCTCATGTGTGGGGCCCAGTAGGGGCCGTTCTGGTCAGACGAGTGTTTCTGCTCTTTGTTCTGTTTCACTCTTCATTAAGCATCTTCATCTGGTCTACCTTGCAGGTGTATGACCGGGATCTGACCATGGATGACTTCATGGGATCCAGCTACATTCTCCTCAGTGATCTGGAGATGGAAAAGTGAGTGACACATTTTAAAATGTCACAATTTTCAGGAGATATTGATTGTTGTAACTCTGGCAGCAGGTAACCTAGAGGTTAGAGAGGTGAGAGATGCAGCAACCAGAGCTAATCTCAGTTTATAGTGCAATATGATCAGTAAAGTAATCTAACACATGTAAAACATTAACACCTGGTGTGTGTCTATCAGTTACACACGTCAATACACACAAGTATTCTGATGCCGTTAATGTTGTCAATACGAAAATAACACTGATCATCTCCAACCTGGCATTTCTTCATAATGAGACAGATCCTCTCCAACCTGGCATTTCTTCATAATGAGACAGATTCTCTCCAACCTGGCATTTCTTCATAATGAGACTGATTCTCTCCAACCTGGCATTTCTTCATAATGAGACAGATCATCTCCAACATGGCATTTCTTCATAATGATACTGATTCTCTCCAACCTGGCATTTCTTCATAATAACACAGATCCTCTCCAACCTGGCATTTCTTCATAATGAGACAGATCCTCTCCAACCTGGCATTTCTTCATAATGAGACAGATCCTCTCCAACCTGGCATTTCTTCATAATGAGACAGATCATCTCCAACCTGGCATTTCTTCATAATGATACTGATTCTCTCCAACCTGGCATTTCTTCATAATGAGACAGATCCTCTCCAACCTGGCATTTCTTCATAATGAGACAGATCCTCTCCAACCTGGCATTTCTTCATAATGAGACAGATCCTCTCCAACCTGGCATTTCTTCATAATGAGACAGATCCTCTCCAACCTGGCATTTCTTCATAATGAGACAGATCATCTCCAACCTGGCATTTCTTCATAATGAGACAGATCCTCTCCAACCTGGCATTTCTTCATAATGAGACAGATCCTCTCCAACCTGGCATTTCTTCATAATAACACAGATCATCTCCAACCTGGCATTTCTTCATAATGATACTGATTCTCTCCAACCTGGCATTTCTTCATAATGAGACAGATTTTCTCCAACCTGGCATTTCTTCATAATGATACTGATTCTCTCCAACCTGGCATTTCTTCATAATGAGACTGATTCTCTCCAACCTGGCATTTCTTCATAATGATACTGATTCTCTCCAACCTGACATTTCTTCATAATGAGACAGATTCTCTCCAACCTGGCATTTCTTCATAATGAGACTGATTCTCTCCAACCTGGCATTTCTTCATAATGAGACTGATTCTCTCCAACCTGGCATTTCTTCATAATGAGACTGATTCTCTCCAACCTGGCATTTCTTCATAATGAGACAGATCATCTCCAACATGGCATTTCTTCATAATGAGGCAGATCATCTCCAACCTGGCATTTCTTCATAATAACACAGATCATCTCCAACCTGGCATTTCTTCATAATGAGACTGATTCTCTCCAACCTGGCATTTCTTCATAATGATACTGATTCTCTCCAACCTGGCATTTCTTCATAATGAGACAGATCCTCTCCAACCTGGCATTTCTTCATAATGATACTGATTCTCTCCAACCTGGCATTTCTTCATAATGAGACAGATTCTCTCCAACCTGGCATTTCTTCATAATGAGACTGATTCTCTCCAACCTGGCATTTCTTCATAATGAGACTGATTCTCTCCAACCTGGCATTTCTTCATAATGAGACTGATTCTCTCCAACCTGGCATTTCTTCATAATGAGACAGATCATCTCCAACATGGCATTTCTTCATAATGAGGCAGATCATCTCCAACCTGGCATTTCTTCATAATAACACAGATCATCTCCAACCTGGCATTTCTTCATAATGAGACTGATTCTCGCCAACCTGGCATTTCTTCATAATGATACTGATTCTCTCCAACCTGGCATTTCTTCATAATGAGACAGATCCTCTCCAACCTGGCATTTCTTCATAATGAGACTGATTCTCTCCAACCTGGCATTTCTTCATAATGAGACTGATTCTCTCCAACCTGGCATTTCTTGATAATGAGGCAGATCATCTCCAACATGGCATTTCTTCATAATGAGACTGATTCTCTCCAACCTGGCATTTCTTCATAATAACACAGATCCTCTCCAACCTGGCATTTCTTCATAATGAGACAGATCATCTCCAACCTGGCATTTCTTCATAATGAGGCAGATCCTCTCCAACATGGCATTTCTTCATAAGGAGACAGATCATCTCCAATCTGGCATAACAAAGTGTAATGACTTGTTTCAAGAAGGTTTTTTATTAAGAAGCATATCCATGTGAAAAAATGTACAAACCCCCTATCGTCCATCTGTCTGTCACAGCCCGATCTGAACTAACCCAGGCTAACTGAATAGTGACTATTCTAAGCTAACCCAGGCTAACTGAACCATGTTTTATGCTAAGGTAACCCTGTTGTATCCCCAGGGTGTGTGAGCTGTCCGTGCGTCTGGACGACCCCAACAGTCTGGAGGAGGACATGGGAGTCATCATGCTGGACATGTCTCTCTCTCTTAGGGATAGAGACAACGAGAGGAACTCTGTAAGGAACTAGACAATACAATATACCAGATCTAACAGGCTTGGGGTCAATTCCTTTTCAGTTCAGTCGATTCAGGAAGTCAACTGAAATTCCAATTCCATTTGTTCCTCATAGAGAAGCTTTGAAGAAAATGAGAATGAGTTTTTAACTTCCTGATTTGACTGAGTTTGATGGAATTGACCCCAACTATGATGTCTACCATATTCTACAGATATACTTGCATGTTTTTGTTCCTCTACTAACTGTGACAGTGTGTTGTGCTTGTAACCTGCATGTACTTGTTGCCTGCATGTACCTGTTGCAGAGGTGGCCTAAGAGGAAGAGGAGTATCAGGGTAAGTCATCCAAACATATCCACTCTAGTGGACTGACACCACTATTTAATCACTTAGGATCCACTCTAGTGTACTGACACCACTATTTAATCAGGATCCACTCTAGTATACTGACACCACAATTTAATCAGGATCCACTCTAGTATACTGACACCACTATTTAATCAGGATCCACTCTAGTGTACTGACACCACTATTTAATCAGGATCCACTCTAGTATACTGA
>NC_048570.1:99687821-99797821 GCF_013265735.2 Oncorhynchus mykiss | reverse complement strand
ATATACCTCCTCTGTTATAGAGACGTCAGTAGTGTTGTTTTACAGGGTCAGTCCTGTCTGTAATGTGTTGTTTTACAGGGTCAGTCCTGTCTGTAATGTTGTTTTACAGGGTCAGTCCTGTCTGTAATGTGTTGTTTTACAGGGTCAGTCCTGTCTGTAATGTTGTTTTACAGGGTCAGTCCTGTCTGTAATGTGTTGTTTTACAGGGTCAGTCCTGTCTGTAATGTGTTGTTTTACAGGGTCAGTCCTGTCTGTAATGTGTTGTTTTACAGGGTCAGTCCTGTCTGTAATGTGTTGTTTTACAGGGTCAGTCCTGTCTGTAATGTGTTGTTTTACAGGGCCAGTCCTGTCTGTAATGTGTTGTTTTACAGGGTCAGTCCTGTCTGTAATGTGTTGTTTTACAGGGTCAGTCCTGTCTGTAATGTGTTGTTTTACAGGGTCAGTCCTGTCTGTAATGTGTTGTTTTACAGGGTCAGTCCTGTCTGTAATGTTGTTTTACAGGGTCAGTCCTGTCTGTAATGTGTTGTTTTACAGGGTCAGTCCTGTCTGTAATGTTGTTTTACAGGGTCAGTCCTGTCTGTAATGTGTTGTTTTACAGGGTCAGTCCTGTCTGTAATGTGTTGTTTTACAGGGTCAGTCCTGTCTGTAATGTGTTGTTTTACAGGGTCAGTCCTGTCTGTAATGTGTTGTTTTACAGGGTCAGTCCTGTCTGTAATGTGTTGTTTTACAGGGCCAGTCCTGTCTGTAATGTGTTGTTTTACAGGGTCAGTCCTGTCTGTAATGTGTTGTTTTACAGGGTCAGTCCTGTCTGTAATGTGTTGTTTTACAGGGTCAGTCCTGTCTGTAATGTTGTTTTACAGCGTCAGTCCTGTCTGTAATGTTGTTTTACAGGGTCAGTCCTGTCTGTAATGTGTTGTTTCACAAGGTCAGTCCTGTCTGTATTGTTGTTTTACAGGGTCAGTCCTGTCTGTAATGTGTTGTTTTACAGGGCCAGTCCTGTTAGTTAACAGACTCTATTTCTGATGTTGTTCCCCTCTCAGAGTTTCAAAAGTTCCTTCAGGAACCTCCGGGATGTTGGTTTCCTTCAAGTTAAGATTATCAAGGCTACTGATCTGTTGGCAGCTGATTTAAATGGTATGAAGCACTTCACTCTGAACTTCTTCATTTCACTGTAGAACTAGATATATCCTTTAGTGTTGCACTATATTTTACCACAAAAGCTACTGTATATAGACACTAACTCTGGCTGTGTGTGTGGTTGGGTGGGTGTCTGTTGCAGGGAAGAGTGATCCGTTCTGTGTTTTGGAGTTGGGGAACGACAGACTGCAGACTCACACCATCTATAAAACCCTCAACCCCAACTGGAACAAAGTCTTCACCTTGTCAGTCACACACCAGCTCTGCTTGTTACAATCTTAGTTATCCTTTAAACATGGGGTTTAACGTGGTGTTACACATCTTTCATTTTAAAGATGTTCTATTGTATTCCAATATTTCTCACACCAGTCGATGGTCAGTTGCCATATACACCACACATCTAATCCCAGGTTAATATTCCAGTCGATGGTCAATTGCCATATAAACCACACATCTAATCCCAGGTTAATATTCTAGTCGATGGTCAGTTACCATATAAACCACACATCTAATCCCAGGTTAATATTTCAGTCGATGGTCAGTTGCCATTTAAACCACACATCTAATCCCAGGTTAATATTTCAGTCGATGGTCAGTTGCCATATAAACCCCACATCTAATCCCAGGTTAATATTCCAGTCGATGGTCAGTTGCCATATAAACCACACATCTAATCCCAGGTTAATATTCCAGTCGATGGTCAGTTGCCATATAAACCACACATCTAATCCCAGGTTAATATTCCAGTCGATGGTCAGTTGCCATATAAACCACACATCTAATCCCAGGTTAATATTTCAGTCGATGGTCAGTTGCCATATAAACCCCACATCTAATCCCAGGTTAATATTCCAGTCGATGGTCAGTTGCCATATAAACCACACATCTAATCCCAGGTTAATATTCCAGTCGATGGTCAGTTGCCATATAAACCACACATCTAATCCCAGGTTAATATTCCAGTCGATGGTCAGTTGCCATATAAACCACACATCTAATCCCAGGTTAATATTTCAGTCGATGGTCAGTTGCCATATAAACCCCACATCTAATCCCAGGTTAATATTCTAGTCGATGGTCAGTTGCCATATAAACCACACATCTAATCCCAGGTTAATATTCCAGTCGATGGTCAGTTGCCATATAAACCACACATCTAATCCCTGGTTAATATTCCAGTCGATGGTCAATTGCCATATAAACCACACATCTAATCCCAGGTTACTATATCAGTCAATAGTCAGTTGCCATATAAACCACACATCTAATCCCAGGTTAATATTCCAGTCGATGGTCAATTGCCATATAAACCACACATCTAATCCCAGGTTACTATATCAGTCAATGGTCAGTTGCCATATAAACCCCACATCTAATCCCAGGTTAATATTCCAGTCGATGGTTAGTTGCCATATAAACCACACATCTAATCCCAGGTTAATATTCCAGTCGATGGTCAATTGCCATATAAACCACACATCTAATCCCAGGTTACTATATCAGTCAATGGTCAGTTGCCATATAAACCCCACATCTAATCCCAGGTTAATATTCCAGTCGATGGTCAGTTGCCATATAAACCCCACATCTAATCCCAGGTTAATATTCTAGTCGATGGTCAGTTGCCATATAAACCACACATCTAATCCCAGGTTAATATTCCAGTCGATGGTCAATTGCCATATAAACCACACATCTAATCCCAGGTTAATATTCTAGTCGATGGTCAGTTACCATATAAACCACACATCTAATCCCAGGTTAATATTCTAGTCGATGGTCAGTTGCCATATAAACCACACATCTAATCCCAGGTTAATATTCCAGTCGATGGTCAATTGCCATATAAACTACACATCATATCCCAGGTTAATATTCTAGTCGATGGTCAGTTACCATATAAACCACACATCTAATCCCAGGTTAATATTCCAGTCGATGGTCAGTTGCCATATAAACCACACATCTAATCCCAGGTTAATATTCCAGTCGATGGTCAGTTGCCATATAAACCACACATCTAATCCCAGGTTAATATTCCAGTCGATGGTCAGTTGCCATATAAACCACACATCTAATCCCAGGTTAATATTCCAGTCGATGGTCAGTTGCCATATAAACCACACATCTAATCCCAGGTTAATATTCCAGTCGATGGTCAGTTGCCATATAAACCCCACATCTAATCCCAGGTTAATATTCCAGTCGATGGTCAGTTGCCATATAAACCACACATCTAATCCCAGGTTAATATTCCAGTCGATGGTCAATTGCCATATAAACCACACATCTAATCCCAGGTTACTATATCAGTCAATGGTCAGTTGCCATATAAACCCCACATCTAATCCCAGGTTAATATTCCAGTCGATGGTCAGTTGCCATATAAACCACACATCTAATCCCAGGTTAATATTCCAGTCGATGGTCAGTTGCCATATAAACCCCACATCTAATCCCAGGTTAATATTCCAGTCGATGGTCAGTTGCCATATAAACCCCACATCTAATCCCAGGTTAATATTCTAGTCGATGGTCAGTTGCCATATAAACCACACATCTAATCCCAGGTTAATATTCCAGTCGATGGTCAATTGCCATATAAACCACACATCTAATCCCAGGTTAATATTCTAGTCGATGGTCAGTTACCATATAAACCACACATCTAATCCCAGGTTAATATTCTAGTCGATGGTCAGTTGCCATATAAACCACACATCTAATCCCAGGTTACTATATCAGTCAATGGTCAATTGCCATATAAACCCCACATCTAATCCCAGGTTAATATTCCAGTCGATGGTCAATTGCCATATAAACCACACATCTAATCCCAGGTTAATATTCCAGTCGATGGTCAATTGCCATATAAACCACACATCTAATCCCAGGTTAATATTCTAGTCAATGGTCAGTTACCATATAAACCACACATCTAATCCCAGGTTAATATTCTAGTCGATGGTCAGTTGCCATATAAACCACACATCTAATCCCAGGTTAATATTCCAGTCGATGGTCAATTGCCATATAAACCACACATCTAATCCCAGGTTAATATTCTAGTCGATGGTCAGTTACCATATAAACCACACATCTAATCCCAGGTTAATATTCCAGTCGATGGTCAGTTGCCATGTAAACCACACATCTAATCCCAGGTTAATATTCCAGTCGATGGTCAGTTGCCATATAAACCACACATCTAATCCCAGGTTAATATTCCAGTCGATGGTCCGTTACCATATAAACCACACATCTAATCCCAGGTTAATATTCCAGTCGATGGTCAGTTGCCATATAAACCACACATCTAATCCCAGGTTAATATTCCAGTCGATGGTCAGTTGCCATATAAACCACACATCTAATCCCAGGTTAATATTCCAGTCGATGGTCCGTTACCATATAAACCACACATCTAATCCCAGGTTAATATTCCAGTCGATGGTCCGTTACCATATAAACCACACATCTAATCCCAGGTTAATATTCCAGTCGATGGTCAGTTGCCATATAAACCACACATCTAATCCCAGGTTAATATTCCAGTCGATGGTCCGTTACCATATAAACCACACATCTAATCCCAGGTTAATATTCCAGTCGATGGTCAGTTGCCATATAAACCACACATCTAATCCCAGGTTACTATTCCAGTCGATGGTCAGTTGCCATATAAACCACACATCTAATCCCAGGTTAATATTCCAGTCGATGGTCAGTTGCCATATAAACCACACATCTAATCCCAGGTTAATATTCCAGTCGATGGTCAGTTGCCATATAAACCCCACATCTAATCCCAGGTTAATATTCCAGTCGATGGTCAGTTGCCATATAAACCACACATCTAATCCCAGGTTAATATTCCAGTCGATGGTCAATTGCCATATAAACCACACATCTAATCCCAGGTTACTATATCAGTCAATGGTCAGTTGCCATATAAACCCCACATCTAATCCCAGGTTAATATTCCAGTCGATGGTCAGTTGCCATATAAACCACACATCTAATCCCAGGTTAATATTCCAGTCGATGGTCAGTTGCCATATAAACCCCACATCTAATCCCAGGTTAATATTCCAGTCGATGGTCAGTTGCCATATAAACCCCACATCTAATCCCAGGTTAATATTCTAGTCGATGGTCAGTTGCCATATAAACCACACATCTAATCCCAGGTTAATATTCCAGTCGATGGTCAATTGCCATATAAACCACACATCTAATCCCAGGTTAATATTCTAGTCGATGGTCAGTTACCATATAAACCACACATCTAATCCCAGGTTAATATTCTAGTCGATGGTCAGTTGCCATATAAACCACACATCTAATCCCAGGTTACTATATCAGTCAATGGTCAATTGCCATATAAACCCCACATCTAATCCCAGGTTAATATTCCAGTCGATGGTCAGTTGCCATATAAACCACACATCTAATCCCAGGTTAATATTCCAGTCGATGGTCAATTGCCATATAAACCACACATCTAATCCCAGGTTACTATATCAGTCAATGGTCAGTTGCCATATAAACCCCACGTCTAATCCCAGGTTAATATTCTAGTCGATGGTCAGTTGCCATATAAACCACACATCTAATCCCAGGTTAATATTCCAGTCGATGGTCAATTGCCATATAAACCACACATCTAATCCCAGGTTAATATTCTAGTCAATGGTCAGTTACCATATAAACCACACATCTAATCCCAGGTTAATATTCTAGTCGATGGTCAGTTGCCATATAAACCACACATCTAATCCCAGGTTAATATTCCAGTCGATGGTCAATTGCCATATAAACCACTCATCTAATCCCAGGTTAATATTCTAGTCGATGGTCAGATACCATATAAACCACACATCTAATCCCAGGTTAATATTCCAGTCGATGGTCAGTTGCCATATAAACCACACATCTAATCCCAGGTTAATATTCCAGTCGATGGTCAATTGCCATGTAAACCACACATCTAATCTCAGGTTAATATGCCAGTCGATGGTCAATTGCCATATAAGCCACCCATCTAATCCCAGGTTAATATTTCAGTGGTTGTTTCTGCTGTATTTATATCCATGTGTGTGTGTTGTCCAGCCCAGTAAAAGACATCCATGATATTCTGGAGCTGACCATCTTTGATGAGGATGGAGACAAAGCACCTGACTTCCTGGGCAAAGTGGCCATTCCTCTGCTTTCTGTAAGTAGCAACGTGGCCATTCCTCTGCTTTCTGTAAGTAGCAACGTGGCCATTCCTCTGCTTTTTGTAAGTAGCAACGTGGCCATTCCTCTGCTTTCTGTAAGTAGCAACGTGGCCATTCCTCTGCTTTTTGTAAGTAGCAACGTGGCCATTCCTCTGCTTTCTGTGAGTAGCAACGTGGCCATTCCTCTGCTTTCTGTAAGTAGCAACGTGGCCATTCCTCTGCTTTCTGTAAGTAGCAAAGTGGCCATTCCTCTGCTTTCTGTGAGTAGCAACGTGGCCATTCCTCTGCTTTCTGTAAGTAGCAAAGTGGCCATTCCTCTGCTTTCTGTGAGTAGCAAAGTGGCCTTTCCTCTGCTTTCTTTAAGTTATAAAGTGGCCATTCCTCTGCTTTCTGTGAGTAGAAAAGTGGCCTTTCCTCTGCTTTCTGTAAGTAGCATAGTGGCCATTCCTCTGCTTTCTGTGAGTAGCAAAGTGGCCATTCCTCTGCTTTCTGTAAGTAACATAGTGGCCATTCCTCTACTTTCTGTGAGTAGCATAGTGACCATTCCTCTACTCTCTGTGAGTAACATAGTGACCATTCCTCTACTCTCTGTGAGTAACATAGTGACCACTCCTCTACTCTCTGTGAGTAACATAGTGACCATTCCTCTACTCTCTGTGAGTACCATAGTGACCATTCCTCCAGTTTCTGTGAGTAACATAGTGACCATTCCTCTACTCTCTGTGAGTACCATAGTGACCATTCCTCCAGTCTCTGTGAGTAACATAGTGACCATTCCTCTACTCTCTTTGAGTAACATAGTGGCCATTCCTCTACTCTCTGTGAGTACCATAGTGACCATTCCTCCAGTCTCTGTGAGTAGCATAGTGACCACTCCTCTACTCTCTGTGAGTAGCAGAATGACCACTCCTCTACTCTCTGTGAGTAGCATAGTGACCATTCCTCCAGTCTCTGTGAGTAACATAGTGACCACTCCTCTACTCTCTGTGAGTAACATAGTGACCACTCCTCTACTCTCTGTGAGTAACATAGTGACCACTCCTCCAGTCTCTGTGAGTAACATAGTGACCACTCCTCTACTCTCTGTGAGTAACATAGTGACCACTCCTCTACTCTCTGTGAGTAACATAGTGACCACTCCTCTACTCTCTGTGAGTAGCAGATTTACCACTCCTCTACTCTCTGTGAGTAACATAGTGACCATTCCTCCAGTTTCTGTGAGTAACATAGTGACCATTCCTCCAGTCTCTGTGAGTACCATAGTGACCACTCCTCTACTCTCTGTGAGTAACATAGTAACCATTCCTCTACTCTCTGTGAGTACCATAGTGACCACTCCTCTCTGTGAGCAGTGTAAATCCTCTGACATATTACACCGATATGTATTGTCATTAGATGAATGGGAGTTCAAGTCAAGAGGGCCTTACAGTCCAGTCTCTGGGAGTCCAAGTCAAGAGGGCCTTACAGTCCAGTCTCTGGGAGTCCAAGTCAAGAGGGCCTTACAGTCCAGTCTCTGGGAGTCCAAGTCAAGAGGGCCTTACAGTCCAGTCTCTGTGAGTTCAAGTCAAGAGGGCCTTATACAGTCCAGTCTCTGTGAGTTCAAGTCAAGAGGGCCTTACAGTCCAGTCTCTGTGAGTTCAAGTCAACAGGGCCTTACAGTCCAGTCTCTGGGAGTCCAAGTCAAGAGGGCCTTACACTCCAGTCTCTGGGAGTTCAAGTCAAGAGGGCCTTATACAGTCCAGTCTCTGTGAGTTCAAGTCAAGAGGGCCTTATACAGTCCAGTCTCTGTGAGTTCAAGTCAAGAGGGCCTTACAGTCCAGTCTCTGGGAGTTCAAGTCAACAGGGCCTTACAGTCCAGTCTCTGGGAGTCCAAGTCAAGTTTTATTTTATTTATTTATTTATTTTTTCAAGATGGCATAGCAGTTCAGACGTCTTTTGTCCTCATCTTGTCGTGTCCCGTATATATATATATATATTTACAACTTTTTTCACATACATTTTTTTAATTTTCCATCAACTCATCTTCAAAACACTCTCCTGCAACCCGCCTCACCAATTTATATTTATAAAAAAGTATTATTTACCTCAAATCTGTAATCCTGAAACTAGCCAGAAGCTAGCCAGGAGCTAGCCAGAAGCTAATCCAGAAGCTAATCTGAAGCTAGTTCAGAAGCTAGTTAGCTTCTTTACTGGCAAATCGTTAGTATTCAGCTAACCACGGTTTGTGGTCATCAGCTATCCTTTAGCTCGAAAATCTATCGTCAGTTTTGTACGGCGCAGCGCGGCTCGGAACGGAACATACCGGACCAATTTTTCTCTCCATGTCCATGGATTTCAACCGCTAACTCAGGACATTCATACCTGGATCTCACAGCTAGCTAGCTGCTATCCGTGTGACTATTGGCTTTCGTCGATTCCGGAGCAAACATCAATTATTCCGGAGCTAGCCAGCTCCGTCAATCACTCCTGAGTTCCATCAATCACTCCTGGGCTGCAGTCACCTATCCGGACCCATTTTACTGCCTACGCGGAGCCCCACCGGGCCTTCACAACTGGACTGCCGACGTTATCTACCCGAAGGAGTTATCCGGCTGGCTCCTCCGTCGCGACGTTACCTGAACGCCCATCTGCGGCCTGCTAACCGTTAGCTGTCTTATCGGCTGCTATCTGAATAGACAATCGGACAATTTATTTATTTATTTTTATTATTATTATTATTATGTTTTCTTCTTGGGCCTCTATAACTATATCTATTGCTTTTATTTTTGTTGTTGTTGTGTGATTTGGATTAATCCCCTCTACCACACGGAACCCCACTAATCTACTGACGGAACGCAAGAGTTGGCTAATAACAGACCTCCATCCTATGCTGGTTTGCTACCGATGGCCTGGCTAGCTATCTAAATCGCCATGACCCCCAACCAACCTCTCCACTCACTGGACCCTTTTGATCACTCGACTAAGCATGCTTCTCCTTAATGTCAATATGCCTTGTCCATTGCTGTTCTGGTTAGTGTTTATTGGCTTATTTCACTGTAGAGCCTCTAGTCCTGCTCACTATACCTTATCCAACCTATTAGTTCCACCACCCACACATGCAATGACATCTCCTGGTTTCAATTATGTTTCTAGAGACAATATCTCTCACTTCATCACTCAATACCTAGGTTTACCTCCACTGTATTCACATCCTACCATACCTTTGTCTGTACATTATACCTTGATGCTATTTTATCGCCCCCAGAAACCTCCTTTTACTCTCTGTTCCAGACGTTCCAGACGACCAATTCTTATTGCTTTTAGCCGCACCCTTATTCTACTCCTCCTATGTTCCTCTGGCGATGTAGAGGTGAATCCAGGCCCTGCAGTGCCTAGCTCCACTCCTATTCCCCAGGCGCTCTCTTTTGACGACTTCTGTAACCATAATAGCCTTGGTTTCATGCATGTTAACATTAGAAGCCTCCTCCCTAAGTTTGTTATATTCACTGCTTTAGCACACTCTGCCAACCCGGATGTTCTAGCTGTGTCTGAATCCTGGCTTAGGAAGACCACCAAAAATTCAGAAATTTTAATTCCAAACTACAAAATGTTCAGACAAGCTAGAACTGCCAAAGGGGGCGGTGTTGCGATCTACTGCAAAGATAGCCTGCAGAGTTCTGTCCTACTATCCAGGTCTGTACCCAAACAATTTGAACTTCTACTTTTAAAAATCCACCTCTCTAAAAACAAGTCTCTCACCGTTGCCGCCTGCTATAGACCACCCTCTGCCCCCAGCTGTGCTCTGGACACCATATGTGAACTGATTGCCCCCCATCTATCTTCAGAGCTCGTGCTGCTAGGCGACCTAAACTGGAACATGCCTAACACCCCAGCCATCCTGCAATCTAAACTTGATGCCCTCAATCTCACACAAATGATCAATGAACCTACCAGGTACCTCCCCAAAGCCTTAAACACGGGCACCCTCATAGATATCATCCTAACCAACTTGCCCTCTAAATACACCTCTTGCTGTCTTCAACCAAGATCTCAGCGATCACTGCCTCATTGCCTGCATCCGTAATGGGTCAGCGGTCAAACGACCTCCACTCATCACTGTAAAACGCTCCCTGAAACACTTCAGCGAGCAGGCCTTTCTAATCGACCTGACCGGGGTATCCTGGAAGGATATTGATCTCATCCCGTCAGTAGAGGATGACTGGATATTTTTTTAAAATGCCTTCCTAACCATCTTAAATAAACATGCCCCATTCAAGAAATTTAGAACCAGGAACAGATATAGCCCTTGGTTCTCCCCAGACCTGACTGCCCTTAACCAACACAAAAACATCCTATGGCGTTCTGCATTAGCATCGAACAGCCCCCGTGATATGCAGCTGTTCAGGGAAGCTAGAAACCATTATAAACAGGCAGTTAGAAAAGCCAAGGCTAGCTTTTTCAAGCAGAAATTTGCTTCCTGCAACACTAACTCAAAAAAGTTCTGGGACACTGTAAAGTCCATGGAGAATAAGAACACCTCCTCCCAGCTGCCCACTGCACTGAAGATAGGAAACACTGTCACCACTGATAAATCCACCATAATTGAGAATTTCAATAAGCATTTTTCTACGGCTGGCCATGCTTTCCACCTGGCTACTCCTACCCCGGTCAACAGCACTGCACCCCCCACAGCAACTCGCCCAAGCCTTCCCCATTTCTCCTTCTCCCAAATCCATTCAGCTGATGTTCTGAAAGAGCTGCAAAATCTGGACCCCTACAAATCAGCCGGGCTAGACAATCTGGAAATTATCTGCCGAAATTGTTGCCACCCCTATTACTAGCCTGTTCAACCTCTCTTTCGTGTCGTCTGAGATTCCCAAAGATTGGAAAGCAGCTGCGGTCATCCCCCTCTTCAAAGGGGGGGACACTCTTGACCCAAACTGCTACAGACCTATATCTATCCTACCATGCCTTTCTAAGGTCTTCGAAAGCCAAGTCAACAAACAGATTACCGACCATTTCGAATCTCACCATACCTTCTCTGCTATGCAATCTGGTTTCAGAGCTGGTCATGGGTGCACCTCAGCCACGCTCAAGGTCCTAAACGATATCTTAACCGCCATCGATAAGAAACATTACTGTGCAGCCGTATTCATTGATCTGGCCAAGGCTTTCGACTCTGTCAATCACCACATCCTCATCGGCAGACTCGACAGCCTTGGTTTCTCAAATGATTGCCTCGCCTGGTTCACCAACTACTTCTCTGATAGAGTTCAGTGTGTCAAATCGGAGGGTCTGCTGTCCGGACCTCTGGCAGTCTCTATGGGGGTGCCACAGGGTTCAATTCTTGGACCGACTCTCTTCTCTGTATACATCAATGAGGTCGCTCTTGCTGCTTGTGAGTCTCTGATCCACCTCTACGCAGACGACACCATTCTGTATACTTCTGGCCCTTCTTTGGACACTGTGTTAACAACCCTCCAGGCAAGCTTCAATGCCATACAACTCTCCTTCCGTGGCCTCCAATTGCTCTTAAATACAAGTAAAACTAAATGCATGCTCTTCAACCGATCTCTACCTGCACCTACCCGCCTGTCCAACATCACTACTCTGGACGGCTCTGACTTAGAATACGTGGACAACTACAAATACTTAGGTGTCTGGTTAGACTGTAAACTCTCCTTCCAGACCCATATCAAACATTATTTTTATTTCTACTTTGCACATGCTTCCATTGCAAATCTACCATTCCAGTGTTTTACTTGCTATATTGTATTTACTTTGCCACCATGGCCTTTTTTTGCCTTTACCTCCCTTCTCACCTCATTTGCTCACATCGTATATAGACTTGTTTATACTGTATTATTGACTGTATGTTTGTTTTACTCCATGTGTAACTCTGTGTCGTTGTATGTGTCAAACTGCTTTGCTTTATCTTGGCCCGGTCGCAATTGTAAATGAGAACTTGTTCTCAACTTGCCTACCTGGTTAAATAAAGGTGAAATAAATAAAATTAAAAAAAGAGGGCCTTACAGTCCAGTCATGTCTTCACCCTCGGTTTTCCAGTAATCCACTGTTCCAGCTTAGTGTTGGTCTCTGTATATTACCTGTACATTACATTACACTCTCTGTCCCCTCCAGATCCACAATGGTCAACCGATCTGCTGTCCCCTGAAGAAAGAGGATCTGGGGTGTCTGTCTAAAGGAAGCATCTCCCTAGAGCTGGAGCTCGTCTTCAACCCAGTGAGTCCAATCACACTGTCTGATGCCCCTCCAGTCTATTCTGTTGGCCAGGGCCCACAGCCCATAGGGGCTGTTCTGTAGGGTCATCTGGACCGGTCCTGTCAGATACTGTACTGTAGGGTCATCTGGACCGATGGACCGGTCCTGTCAGATACTGTACTGTAGGGTCATCTGGACCGATGGACCGGTCCTGTCAGATAATGTACTGTAGGGTCATCTGGACCGATGGACCGATCCTGTCAGATACTGTACTGTAGGGTCATCTGGACCGATGGACCGGTCCTGTCAGATAATGTACTGTAGGGTCATCTGGACCGATGGACCGGTCCTGACAGATACTGTACTGTAGGATCATCTGGACCGATGGACCGGTCCTGTCAGATACTGTACTGTAGGGTCATCTGGACCGATGGACCGGTCCTGACAGAGACTGTACTGTAGGGTCATCTGGACCGATGGACCGGTCCTGACAGAGACTGTACTGTAGGGTAATCTGGACCGATGGACCGGTCCTGTGAGATACTGTACTGTAGGGTCATCTAGACCGATGGACCGGTCCTGTCAGATACTGTACTGTAGGGTCATCTAGACCGATGGACCGGTCCTGTCAGATACTGTACTGTAGGGTCATCTGGACCGATGGACCGGTCCTGTCAGATACTGTACTGTAGGGTCATCTGGACCGATGGACCGGTCCTGTCAGATAATGTACTGTAGGGTCATCTGGACCGATGGACCGGTCCTGACAGATACTGTACTGTAGGGTCATCTGGACCGATGGACCGGTCCTGTCAGATACTGTACTGTAGAGTGTGTGTGCGGGAACAACCTGTGTCTTCCTCCATCTCTCTCTATTTAAACAGGAACAACCTGTGTCTTCCTCATCTCTCTCTATTTAAACAGGAACAACCTGTGTCTTCCTCCATCTCTCTCCATTTAAACAGGAACAACCTGTGTCTTCCTCATCTCTCTCTATTTAAACAGGAACAACCTGTGTCTTCCTCATCTCTCTCCATTTAAACAGGAACAACCTGTGTCTTCCTCATCTCTCTCTCCATTTAAACAGGAACAACCTGTGTCTTCCTCATCTCTCTCTCCATTTAAACAGGAACAACCTGTGTCTTCCTCATCTCTCTCTCCATTTAAACAGGAACAACCTGTGTCTTCCTCATCTCTCTCCATTTAAACAGGAACAACCTGTGTCTTCCTCCATCTCTCTCTCTATTTAAACAGGAACAACCTGTGTCTTCCTCGTCTCTCTCTATTTAAACAGGAACAACCTGTGTCTTCCTCCATCTCTCTCCATTTAAACAGGAACAACCTGTGTCTTCCTCATCTCTCTCTATTTAAACAGGAACAACCTGTGTCTTCCTCATCTCTCTCCATTTAAACAGGGACAACCTGTGTCTTCCTCCATCTCTCTCCATTTAAACAGGAACAACCTGTGTCTTCCTCAATCTCTCTCTATTTAAACAGGAACAACCTGTGTCTTCCTCATCTCTCTCAATTTAAACAGGAACAACCTGTGTCTTCCTCCATCTCTCTCTATTTAAACAGGAACAACCTGTGTCTTCCTCCATCTCTCTCTATTTAAACAGGAACAACCTGTGTCTTCCTCATATCTCTCTCTATTTAAACAGGAACAACCTGTGTCTTCCTCATCTCTCTCTATTTAAACAGGAACAACCTGTGTCTTCCTCCATCTCTCTCCATTTAAACAGGAACAACCTGTGTCTTCCTCATCTCTCTCTATTTAAACAGGAACAACCTGTGTCTTCCTCCATCTCTCTCTATTTAAACAGGAACAACCTGTGTCTTCCTCCATCTCTCTCTATTTAAACAGGAACAACCTGTGTCTTCCTCCATCTCTCTCTATTTAAACAGGAACAACCTGTGTCTTCCTCCATCTCTCTCTATTTAAACAGGAACAACCTTTGTCTTCCTCCATCTCTCTCTATTTAAACAGGAACAACCTGTGTCTTCCTCCATCTCTCTCCATTTAAACAGGAACATCCTGTGTCTTCCTCCATCTCTCTCTATTTAAACAGGAACAACCTGTGTCTTCCTCCATCTCTCTCTATTTAAACAGGAACAACCTGTGTCTTCCTCCATCTCTCTCTATTTAAACAGGAACAACCTGTGTCTTCCTCCATCTCTCTCTATTTAAACAGGAACAACCTGTGTCTTCCTCCATCTCTCTCCATTTAAACAGGAACAACCTGTGTCTTCCTCCATCTCTCTCTATTTAAACAGGAACAACCTGTGTCTTCCTCATCTCTCTCTATTTAAACAGGAACAACCTGTGTCTTCCTCCATCTCTCTCTATTTAAACAGGAACAACCTGTGTCTTCCTCAATCTCTCTCTATTTAAACAGGAACAACCTGTGTCTTCCTCATCTCTCTCCATTTAAACAGGAACAACCTGTGTCTTCCTCATCTCTCTCCATTTAAACAGGAACAACCTGTGTCTTCCTCCATCTCTCTCCATTTAAACAGGAACAACCTGTGTCTTCCTCCATCTCTCTCTATTTAAACAGGAACAACCTTTGTCTTCCTCATCTCTCTCTATTTAAACAGGAACAACCTTTGTCTTCCTCATCTCTCTCTATTTAAACAGGAACAACCTGTGTCTTCCTCCATCTCTCTCCATTTAAACAGGAACAACCTGTGTCTTCCTCCATCTCTCTCTATTTAAACAGGAACAACCTGTGTCTTCCTCCATCTCTCTCTATTTAAACAGGAACAACCTGTGTCTTCCTCCATCTCTCTCTATTTAAACAGGAACAACCTGTGTCTTCCTCCATCTCTCTCTATTTAAACAGGAACAACCTGTGTCTTCCTCAATCTCTCTCTATTTAAACAGGAACAACCTGTGTCTTCCTCATCTCTCTCCATTTAAACAGGAACAACCTGCGTCTTCCTCATCTCTCTCCATTTAAACAGGAACGACCTGTGTCTTCCTCCATCTCTCTCCATTTAAACAGGAACAACCTGTGTCTTCCTCCATCTCTCTCTATTTAAACAGGAACAACCTTTGTCTTCCTCATCTCTCTCTATTTAAACAGGAACAACCTGTGTCTTCCTCCATCTCTCTCCATTTAAACAGGAACAACCTGTGTCTTCCTCATCTCTCTCTATTTAAACAGGAACAACCTGTGTCTTCCTCCATCTCTCTCTATTTAAACAGGAACAACCTGTGTCTTCCTCCATCTCTCTCTATTTAAACAGGAACAACCTGTGTCTTCCTCCATCTCTCTCTATTTAAACAGGAACAACCTGTGTCTTCCTCCATCTCTCTCTATTTAAACAGGAACAACCTGTGTCTTCCTCCATCTCTCTCTATTTAAACAGGAACTACCTGTGTCTTCCTCCATCTCTCTCCATTTAAACAGGAACAACCTGTGTCTTCCTCCATCTCTCTCCATTTAAACAGGAACAACCTGTGTCTTCCTCCATCTCTCTCTCTATTTAAACAGGAACAACCTTTGTCTTCCTCATCTCTCTCTATTTAAACAGGAACAACCTGTGTCTTCCTCCATCTCTCTCCATTTAAACAGGAACAACCTGTGTCTTCCTCCATCTCTCTCTATTTAAACAGGAACAACCTGTGTCTTCTTCCATCTCTCTCTCCATTTAAACAGGAACAACCTGTGTCTTCCTCCATCTCTCTCTATTTAAACAGGAACAACCTGTGTTCCTCCATCTCTCTCTCTATTTAAACAGGAACAACCTGCGTCTTCCTCATCTCTCTCCATTTAAACAGGAACAACCTGTGTCTTCCTCCATCTCTCTCTCTATTTAAACAGGAACAACCTGTGTCTTCCTCATCTCTCTCTATTTAAACAGGAACAACCTGTGTCTTCCTCAATCTCTCTCCATTTAAACAGGAACAACCTGTGTCTTCCTCCATCTCTCTCTATTTAAACAGGAACAACCTGTGTCTTCCTCCATCTCTCTCTCCATTTAAACAGGAACATCCTGTGTCTTCTTCCATCTCTCTCCATTTGACTTCTGTTTTCATCTTGTGTTTTTAGGTCAGAGCAGCTATCAGAACATTTAAACCAAAGGAGAAGAAATTCATGGAAGACAATCCAAAGTTTTCTAAAAAGGTTTGCTAAATGAATCTCCATAGTTCAAATGTTGTGAAACAGGCAGCCATTTTGTGTTGTTCTCAGCATCTTTTTAAGGTGTGTTTCTGTATTCGTTCCAGATGTTGGCGCGTAACGTGTACCGCGTGCGTAACCTTTACAGAGCAGTGCAATCCACATTCCAGTACATCAACAGCTGTTTCCAGTGGGAGAGTTTCCAGAGGAGTCTCATAGCCTTCCTGGTGAGGCAGTCACCCTTTTCAACATCTAAACTAGATATACTGTAGTATAGCAGCACCATCTACAGTGTCTCCCATACAACCAGAATCCCTAGCAGGGGGTTCCCCATTTCCAGTCAATAGGTGTTCTCAATTTGGGAATCTATCTCTCTCTGTCTCTGTCTGTAGCAGTCAGCCTCTCTCTCTGTCGCTGTCTGTAGCAGTCAGCCTCTCCTTGAACTCTCTCTCTCTCTCTCTCTGTCTGTTTCCCCGTCTCCTCTCTCTCTCTCTCTCTCTCTCTCTCTCTCTCGCTCTCTCTCTCTCTCGCTCTCTCTCTCTCTCAATTTAATTCAATTCAAGGGGCTTTATTGGCATGGGAAACATGTGTTAACATTGCCAAAGCAAGTTAGGTAGATAATATACAAAAGTGAAATAAACAATAAAAATTAACAGTAAACATTACAAATACAGAAGTTTCAAAACAATAAAGATATTACAAATGTCATATTATATATATACAGTGTTGTAACGATGTACAAATGGTTAAAGTACACAAGGGAAAATAAATAAGCATACATATGGGTTGTATTTACAATAGTGTTTGTTCTCATATTCATTCATATATATATATATATATATATATATATATATATAGACAGGTGTGTGCCTTTCCAAAACATGTCAGGTCAATTGAATTTACCACATCATCTCAAGGATGATCAATGGAAACAGGATGTACCTGAGCTCAATGTAATCTCATAGCAAAGGGTCTGAATACTTATGTAAATAAGGTTTACGTAAATTTAGGTTTTACTTAGCCTTAGCCCTCAGCTACAGTGTAGACTGGTCCCACTAGAGGAGAAGAAGATAGGATCTAGCCTCAGCTACAGTGTAGACTGGTCCCACTAGAGGAGAAGAAGATAGGATCTAGCCTCAGCTACAGTGTAGACTGGTCCCACTAGAGGAGAAGAAGATAGGATCTAGCCTCAGCTACAGTGTAGACTGGTCCCACTAGAGGAGAAGAAGATAGGATCTAGCCTCAGCTACAGTGTAGACTGGTCCCACTAGAGGAGAAGAAGAGATGGAGTGTATGGTAAATACAGTGTATGTCATGTATTTAATGTTTAGTTAATGAAGTGACCCTTTATCAGTTTATCCTCCCTTCTTCTCCCATCTGCCTCTCCTCTCCCCTACTCCTCCCCTGTACTCATCCTCTCATCTCCCCTCCCTTCTCCTCTTCTCTCCCCCCTACTCCTCCCCCTCTCCTCTCCTCTTCTCCCATCCGCCTCTCCTCTCCCCTACTCCTCCCCTGTACTCATCCTCTCATCTCCCCTCCCTTCTCCTCTTCTCTCCCCCCTACTCCTCCCCCTCTCCTCTCCTCTTCTCCCATCCGCCTCTCCTCTCCCCTACTCCTCCCCTGTACTCCTCCTCTCCTCTCCCCTACTCCTCCCCTGTACTCCTCCTCTCCTGTACTTATCCTCTCATCTCCCCTACTCCTCCCCTGCACTCCTCCTCTCCTCTCCCCTACTCCTCCCCTGTACTCCTCCTCTCCTGTACTCATCCTCTCATCTCCCCTCCCTTCTCCTCTTCTCTCCCCCCTCCTCTCCCCCTACTCCTCCCCTCTACTCCCCTCCTCACTACTTTCCTCTCCTCTTTCCCCCTACTCCTCCCCTCTACTCCCCTCCTCCTCTCCTTTTCTCTCCTCTTCTCTTTTCCTCCGCTTCTCTCCTTTCCTCTCCCCTCCTCCCATCTCCTCCTCTCCCCTTCCTACTCCTCTCCTCTTCTCTCTTAATTTCCTCTTCCCCTCCTTTTCTATCCTCTTCTCTCCTTCCCTCTCATCCCTGTCTCTCCTCTCCCCTCTTCCCCCACTCTTCCCCACTCCTCTCTTCTCCTCCTCCCCTCTCATCCCCTACTCCTCTCCCCTCATCTCCTTCCCTACTCCTTCTCCTCCCCTACTCCGCTCCCCTCTGTCCTATGCTACTTCTCTTCTCCTCCTCTCCTCTCCTCCTCTCCTCTCCCGTCCTCTCATCTCTTCCTATAGATATTCCTGCTGGCGGTGTGGCATTGGGAGTTCTACATGTTGCCTCTCTGTCTGGTTTTGCTCATCACATGGAACTATCTTCAGATTGCATCTGGAAGGGCCAACCAGGACCTGGTCAGTACAGCGCCTCGCTCCAAACAGCCATGTTTAATCCTATTCCCCTACAAATAGTACCACTATCTCCTAGATTCTACAACTACTTCCACTATCTCCTAGATTCTACAACTACTACCACAATCTCCTAGATTCTACAACTACTTCCACTATCTCCTAGATTCTACAACTACCACTATCTCCTAGATTCTACAACTATTACCACTATCTCCTAGATTCTACAACTACCACTATCTCCTAGATTCTACAACTACCACTATCTCCTAGATTCTACAACTACCACTATCTCCTAGATTCTACAACTATTACCACTATCTCCTAGCTTCTACAACTATTACCACTATCTCCTAGATTCTACAACTACCACTATCTCCTAGATTCTACAACTACCACTATCTCCTAGATTCTACAACTACCACTATCTCCTAGATTCTACAACTACCACTATCTCCTAGATTCTACAACTATTACCACTATCCCCTAGATTCTACAACTATTACCACTATCCCCTAGATTCTACAACTATTACCACTATCCCCTAGATTCTACAACTATTACCACTATCTCCTAGATTTTAGAACTACTACCACTATCTCCTAGATTCTACAACTATTACCACTATATCCTAGATTCTACAACTATTACCAATATCTCCCTGATTCTAGAACTACTACCACTATCTCCTAGATTCTACAACTACTACCACTATCTCCTAGATTCTACAACTATTACCACTATATCCTAGATTCTACAACTATTACCAATATCTCCCTGATTCTAGAACGACTACCACTATCTCCTAGATTCTACAACTACCACTATCTCCTAGATTCTACAACTATTACCACTATCTCCTAGATTCTACAACTACCACTATCTCCTAGATTCTACAACTACCACTATCTCCTAGATTCTACAACTACTACCACAATCTCCTAGATTCTACAACTACTTCCACTATCTCCTAGATTCTACAACTACCACTATCTCCTAGATTCTACAACTACCACTATCTCCTAGATTCTACAACTACCACTATCTCCTAGATTCTACAACTACCACTCTCTCCTAGATTCTACAACTATTACCACTATCTCCTAGCTTCTACAACTATTACCACTATCTCCTAGATTCTACAACTACCACTATCTCCTAGATTCTACAACTACCACTATCTCCTAGATTCTACAACTACCACTATCTCCTAGATTCTACAACTACCACTATCTCCTAGATTCTACAACTATTACCACTATCCCCTAGATTCTACAACTATTACCACTATCCCCTAGATTCTACAACTATTACCACTATCCCCTAGATTCTACAACTATTACCACTATCTCCTAGATTTTAGAACTACTACCACTATCTCCTAGATTCTACAACTATTACCACTATATCCTAGATTCTACAACTATTACCAATATCTCCCTGATTCTAGAACTACTACCACTATCTCCTAGATTCTACAACTACTACCACTATCTCCTAGATTCTACAACTATTACCACTATATCCCAGATTCTACAACTATTACCAATATCTCCCTGATTCTAGAACTACTACCACTATCTCATAGATTCTACAACTACTACCACTATCTCCTAGATTCTACAACTATTACCACTATCTCCTAGATTCTACAACTATTACCACTATCTCCTAGATTCGATAACTATTACCACTATCTCCTAGATTCTACACCTATTACCACTATCTCCTAGATTCTAGAACTATTACCACTATCTCCTAGATTCTACAACTACTACCACTATCTCCTAGATTCCACAACTGCTACCACTATCCCCTAGATTCTACAACTACCACTATCTCCTGGATTCTACAACTACCACTATCTACTGGATTCTGCAACTACCACTATCTTATCTCCTAGATTCTACAACTATTACCACTATCTCCTAGAGTCTACGACTATTACCACTATCTCCTAGATTCTACAACTGCCACTATCTCCTAGATTCTACAAATACCACTATATCCTAGATTCTACAACTATTACCACTATCTCCTAGATTCTACAACTATTACCACTATCTCATAGATTCTACAACTACTACCACTATCTCCTAGATTCTACAACTATTACCACTATCTCCCAGATTCTACAACTATTACCACTATCTCCTAGATTCTACAACTGCTACCACTATCCCCTAGATTCTACAACTACCACTATCTCCTGGATTCTACAACTACCACTATCTCCTGGATTATACAACTACCACTATCTCCTGGATTCTGCAACTACCACTATCTCCTAGATTCTACAACTATTACCACTATCTCCTAGATTCTACAACTATTACCACTATCTCCTAGATTCTACAACTACCACTATCTCTTAGATTCTACAAATACCACTATCTCCTAGCTTCTACAACTATTACCACTATCTCCTAGCTTCTACAACTATTACCACTATCCCCTAGATTCTAGAACTACTACCAATATCTCCTAGATTCTAAAACTACTACCAAAGCCCTCAGCATGACCATGTGTTAGTCAGTGCAGAGGATCAGTCATGTGAGGTCATCTGTTCGCATCCTGACACACTACATGGACCTACTACTGTACACCAACCAGTGGAGGCTGCTGAGGGGAGGACAGCTCATAATAATGCCTGGATTAATGTAGTGAACCACAGGTCTGGACATTTCCCATCGTTCACTTTACTAATCTTTTCTTTCTAGGATAATATGGACTTGGGCGATGAAGATGATGAAGATGAAAAGGTAGCATAGTTTCCCATTATGTTTCATAATGACTATACCTGGTTTCTACATAGTAATGACTGATAATGTTGGGGTTCTACATCGTAATGACTGATAATGCTGAGTTTCTACATAGTAATGACTAATAATGCTGAGTTTCGACATAGTAATGACTGATCATGCTGAGTTTCTACATGGTAATAGCTAATAATGCTGGGTTTCTACATAGTATTGACTCATAATACCTGGTTTCTACATAGTATTTTTAGTTGGTAATGACTGATAATGCTGGGTTTCTACATAGTAATGACTCATAATACCTGGTTTCTACATAGTATTTTTAGTTGGTAATGACTGATAATGCTAGTTTCTACATAGTAATGACTCATAATACCTGGTTTCTACATAGTAACTTTAGTTGGTAATGACTGATAATGCTGGGTTTCTACATAGAGGATCTGTCTGACTGTAGAAGCTCTGTCTGTCTGACTGTAGAGGATCTGTCTGTCTGACTGCAGAGGATCTGTCTGACTGTAGAGGACCTGTCTGTCTGACTGTAGAGGATCTGTCTGTCTGACTGTAGAGAACCTGTCTGTCTGACTGTAGAGGATCTGTCTGTCTGACTGTAGAGGTTATGTCTGTCTGTAGAGGTTCTGTCTGACTGTAGAGGATCTGTCTGTCTGACTGTAGAGGATCTGTCTGTCTGACTGTGGAGGTTCTGTCTGACTGTAGAGGATCTGTCTGTCTGACTGTAGAGGATCTGTCTGTCTGACTGTAGAGGATCTGTCTGTCTGACTGTAGAGGCTCTGTCTGACTGCTAGCAGGGCTGTTCACAGGCATGTAGAACTGACTGGTCCTTTAATGTATCTAAAGACATGTAGAACTGACTGGTCCTTTAATGTATCTAAAGACATGCAGAACTGACTGGTCCTTTAATGTATCTAAAGACATGTAGAACTGACTGGTCCTTTAATGTATCTAAAGACATGTAGAACTGACTGGTCCTTTAATGTATCTAAAGACATGTAGAACTGACTGGTCCTTTAATGTATCTAAAGACATGTAGAACTGACTGGTCCTTTAATGTATCTAAAGACATGTAGAACTGACTGGTCCTTTAATGTATCTAAAGACATGTAGAACTGACTGGTCCTTTAATGTATCTAAAGACATGTAGAACTGACTGGTCCTTTAATGTATCTAAAGACATGTAGAACTGACTGGTCCTTTAATGTATCTAAAGACATGTAGAACTGACTGGTCCTTTAATGTATCTAAAGACATGTAGAACTGACTGGTCCTTTAATGTATCTAAAGACATGCTGAACTGACTGGTCCTTTAATGTATCTAAAGACATGTAGAACTGACTGGTCCTTTAATGTATCTAAAGACATGTAGAACTGACTGGTCCTTTAATGTATCTAAAGACATGCAGAACTGACTGGTCCTTTAATATATCTAAAGACATGTAGAACTGACTGGTCCTTTAATGTATCTAAAGACATGTAGAACTGACTAGTCCTTTAATGTATCTAAAGACATGTAGAACTGACTGGTCCTTTAATGTATCTAAAGACATGTAGAACTGACTGGTCCTTTAATGTATCTAAAGACATGTAGAACTGACTGGTCCTTTAATGTATCTAAAGACATGTAGAACTGACTGGTCCTTTAATGTATCTAAAGACATGTAGAACTGACTGGTCCTTTAATGTATCTAAAGACATGTAGAACTGACTGGTCCTTTAATGTATCTAAAGACATGTAGAACTGACTGGTCCTTTAATGTATCTAAAGACATGTAGAACTGACTGGTCCTTTAATGTATCTAAAGACATGTAGAACTGACTGGTCCTTTAATGTTGTAGGAATCCGAGAAGAGAGGTTTGATGGAAAAAATTCACATGGTTCAAGAGACTGTCATCACTGTCCAAAACCTGTTGGAGGAAATCGCATGCTTCGGGGAGAGAATTAAGAAGTGAGCATTTTAGTCTGAATTAGACATGTGTTTATTTTAATTGTCCATAAATGTTGATTTGACATGGTGTTCTGGTTTGAAGTATTTATTCTGTATGTGGTTCTGGTTGGTGCATGTCAATTATTTTGTATTATCAATGAAATGTAGAATAATTAGATAGTGTGTTATATTCCTGCAATAATGTTTTATCACGTATCCAATCAATAGGAATTGTCAATATTGGTTTTGTTTTATCAATTCAATATTTCGTTTATATTTTTTGTATGTTTCTGCCCATATCTCCTCCAACCAAAATGAAGTTGGGCGGCAAGGTAGGGAGGCAGGTAGCCTAGCGGTTAGAGCTTTGGGGTGGTAACCCAAAAGTTAGGGAGGCAGGTAGCCTAGCGGTTAGAGCTTTGGGGTGGTAATCCAAAAGTTAGGGAGGCAGGTAGCCTAGCGGTTAGAGCTTTGGGGTGGTAACCCAAAAGTTAGGAAAGCAGGTAGCCTAGCGGTTAGAGCTTTGGGGTGGTAACCCAAAAGTTAGGTAGGCAGGTAGCCTAGCGTTTAGAGCTTTGGTGTGGTAACCCAAAAGTTAGGGAGGCAGGTAGCCTAGCGGTTAGAGCTTTGGGGTGGTAACCCAAAAGTTAGGGAGGCAGGTAGCCTAGCGGTTAGAGCTTTGGGGTGGTAATCCAAAAGTTAGGGAGGCAGGTAGCCTAGCGGTTAGAGCTTTGGGGTGGTAACCCAAAAGTTAGGGAGGCAGGTAGCCTAACGGTTAGAGCTTTGGGGTGGTAACCCAAAAGTTAGGGAGGCAGGTAGCCTAGCGGTTAGAGCTTTGGGGTGGTAACCCAAAAGTTAGGGAGGCAGGTAGCCTAGTGGTTAGAGCTTTGGGGTGGTAACCCAAAAGTTAGGGAGGCAGGTAGCCTAGCGGTTAGAGCTTTGGGGTGGTAACCCAAAAGTTAGGGAGGCAGGTAGCCTAGCGGTTAGAGCTTTGGGGTGGTAACCCAAAAGTTAGGGAGGCAGGTAGCCTAGCGGTTAGAGCTTTGGGGTGGTAGCCCAAAAGTTAGGGAGGCAGGTAGCCTAGCGGTTAGAGCTTTGGGGTGGTAACCCACCAGTTAGGGAAGCAGGTAGCCTAGCGGTTAGAGCTTTGGGGTGGTAACCCACCAGTTAGGGAAGCAGGTAGCCTAGCGGTTAGAGCTTTGGGGTGGTAACCCAAAGGGTGTTGGTTCGAACACCCGAGCCGACAAGGTGAAAAATCTGTCGATATGCCATTGAGCAAGTCACTTAAACCTAATTTGCTCCACTGGTGCTGAACTACTATGGCTGACCCTGTAAAACAACACATTCCACTGCACCTATCATACTACCATGACTGACCCTGTAAAACAACACCTATCATACTACCATGACTGACCCTGTAGAACAACACATTCCACTGCACCTATCATACTACCATGACTGACCCTGTAAAACAACACCTATCATACTACCATGACTGACCCTGTAGAACAACACATTCCACTGCACCTATCATACTACCATGACTGACCCTGTAAAACAACACCTATCATACTACCATGACTGACCCTGTAAAACAACACATTCCTCTGCACCTATCATACTACTATGACTGACCCTGTCAAACAACACCTATCATACTACCATGACTGACCCTGTAAAACAACACCTATCATACTACCATGACTGACCCTGTAAAACAACACATTCCACTGCACCTATCATACTACCATGACTGACCCTGTAAAACAACACCTATCATACTACCATGACTGACCCTGTAAAACAACACATTCCTCTGCACCTATCATACTACCATGACTGACCCTGTAAAACAACACCTATCATACTACCATGACTGACCCTGTAAAACAACACATTCCTCTGCACCTATCATACTACCATGACTGACCCTGTAAAACAACACCTATCATACTACCATGACTGACCCTGTAAAACAACACATTCCTCTGCACCTATCATACTACCATGACTGACCCTGTAGAACAACACCTATCATACTACCATGACTGACCCTGTGAAACAACACATTCCTCTGCACCTATCATACTACCATGACTGACCCTGTAGAACAACACCTATCATACTACCATGACTGACCCTGTGAAACAGCACATTCCACTGCACCTATCATACTACCATGACTGACCCTGTAAAACAACACCTATCATACTACCATGACTGACCCTGTAAAACAACACATTCCTCTGCACCTATCATACTACCATGACTGACCCTGTAAAACAACACCTATCATACTACCATGACTGACCCTGTAAAACAACAACTATCATACTACCATGACTGACCCTGTAGAACAACACCTATCATACTACCATGACTGACCCTGTGAAACAACACATTCCTCTGCACCTATCATACTACCATGACTGACCCTGTAGAACAACACCTATCATACTACCATGACTGACCCTGTGAAACAGCACATTCCACTGCACCTATCATACTACCATGACTGACCCTGTAAAACAACACCTATCATACTACCATGACTGACACTGTAAAACAACACCTATCATACTACCATGACTGACCCTGTAAAACAACACATTCCTCTGCACCTATCATACTACCATGACTGACCCTGTAAAACAACACCTATCATACTACCATGACTGACCCTGTAAAACAACAACTATCATACTACCATGACTGACCCTGTAGAACAACACCTATCATACTACCATGACTGACCCTGTGAAACAACACATTCCTCTGCACCTATCATACTACCATGACTGACCCTGTAGAACAACACCTATCATACTACCATGACTGACCCTGTGAAACAACACATTCCACTGCACCTATCATACTACCATGACTGACCCTGTAAAACAACAACTATCATACTACCATGACTGACCCTGTAGAACAACACCTATCATACTACCATGACTGACCCTGTAAAACAACACCTATCATACTACCATGACTGACCCTGTAGAACAACACCCATCATACTACCATGACTGACCCTGTGAAACAGCACATTCCACTGCACCTCTCCGCTGTATGTAATTATCTTTGAATATCTTGTAGTCCTCAATATTGTTGTAGTATCCACATATGTTTCTCTTCAATATGAATATTTAGTGTTTCTACTCAATATGAATATTTAGTGTTTCTACTCAATATGTATTGTGTTTCCACTCAATATGTATTGCATTTCTACTCAGTATGAATATGTATTGTGTTTCTAGTCAGTATGAATATGTATTGTGTTTCTACTCAATATGTATTGTGTTTCCACTCAATATGTATTGTGTTTCCACTCAGTATGAATATGTATTGTGTTTCTACTCAATATGTATTGTGTTTCCACTCAATATGAATATGTATTGTGTTTCTAGTCAGTATGAATATGTATTGTGTTCTCTTCATCAGCACCTTTAACTGGTCAGTACCGTTCCTCTCCAACCTTGCCTTCCTTATCCTGGTGACAGTAACAGTTCTGACATACTTCATCCCTGTACGATATATCCTTCTAGTATGGGGTAAGTGCATGTTTTCTTTTGTTATGATATCTAGAACTATTGTCAATTTTCCATGTGAATTGATTCAATGAGGTCAGCATATCAAATACACCAGAACAATACAGTATCATACATGCCGTGCTGATAGGCTGTAAAGGAACTACACACATGTATTGACAACTTGTTCCTGTTCTTTTTTAATTTACTTATAGCTGCATCAGATCCACCCAGATTACTGGTTTATACAGACTGTTTTATTTTGCTTCTCCTGAATGTCTGTTTTCAGGAATTAATAAATTCACCAAGAAATTACGGGCCCCGTACGCCATCGACAACAATGAGGTGTTTGATTTCCTGAGGAGAGTTCCTTCAGATGTTCACAAGGTAAGTGTCTATAGAAGGTTAAAGGGCAATTCCACCACTTTTCAACAGATAACACAGTGATTTAGGAAGACTGTGAGATTAGCGAGGAGCTGGATAGTACTCTTCCTTAAACTGGAAAGTCATCACATGTAAATGTAGAAACTCTGCATGAAAAGTCAAAACCTAATGGACCTTTTCTTATGTTTGTAGCTACAGAACATAGAAATGTGTCGTTATTCACACATGTAGACACTGGTGTGGTGATGGACATAGTGAATGGGAGTTTAAAAAGTGGTGGAATTATCCTTTTCAGGTTATTGCCTCTAAATCATATTCAGGAAGCCAGTAATGCTCTAGATCAGATTCAGGAAGCCAGTAAACCTCTAGTATTTCAGGTTATAACCTCTAGATCAGATTCATGAAGCCAGTAATGATCTAGTCTTTCAGGTTATAACCTCTAGATCAGATTCATGAAGCCAGTAATTATCTAGTCTTTCAGGTTATAACCTCTAGATCAGATTCAGGAAGGCAGTAAACCTCTAAATCAGATTCAGGAAGCCAGTAAACCTCTAGATCAGATTCAGGATGCCAGTAAACCTCTAGATCAGATTCAGGAAGGCAGTAAACGTCTAGTATTTCAGGTTATAACCTCTAGATCAAATTCAGGAAGCCAGTAAACCTCTAGATCATATTCAGGGAGACAGTAATTCTCTATTCTTTCAGGTTATAACCTCTAGATCAGATTCAGGAAGGCAGTAAATGTCTAGTATTTCAGGTTATAACCTCTAGATCAGATTCAGGAAGCCAGTAAACCTCTAAATCAGATTCAAGAAGCCAGTAAACCTCTAGATCAGATTCAGGATACCAGTAAACCTCTAGATCAGATTCAGGATGCCAGTAAACCTCTAAATCAGATTCAGGATGCCAGTAAACCTCTAGATCAGATGCAAGATGCCAGTAAACCTCTAAATCAGATTCAGGAAGCCAGTAAACCTCTAGATCAGATTCAGGATGCCAGTAAACCTCTAGATCAGATTCAGGATGCCAGTAAACCTCTAGATCAGATTCAGGAAGGCAGTAAACGTCTAGTATTTCAGGTTATAACCTCTAGATCAAATTCAGGAAGCCAGTAAACCTCTAGATCATATTCAGGGAGACAGTAATTCTCTATTCTTTCAGGTTATAACCTCTAGATCAGATTCAGGAAGGCAGTAAATGTCTAGTATTTCAGGTTATAACCTCTAGATCAGATTCAGGAAGCCAGTAAACCTCTAAATCAGATTCAGGATACCAGTAAACCTCTAGATCAGATTCAGGATGCCAGTAAACCTCTAAATCAGATTCAGGATGCCAGTAAACCTCTAGATCAGATGCAAGATGCCAGTAAACCTCTAAATCAGATTCAGGAAGCCAGTAAACCTCTAGATCAGATTCAGGATGCCAGTAAACCTCTAGATCAGATTCAGGATGCCAGTAAACCTCTAGATCAGATTCAGGATGCCAGTAAACCTCTAAATCAGATTCAGGATGCCAGTAAACCTCTAGATCAGATGCAGGATGCCAGTAAACCTCTAGATCAGATTCAGGAAGCCAGTAAACCTCTAGTCTCTCAGCACTGCTTTCTACTGAAAATATCCCACAGGTTGTTGCCTGTGTAATTATAGCCCGGTCTAATGTCTGTTATGATGTTTCCTCCCTAACAGCCCTTGTGGATTATACAAGGTGTTAGGGTCAGGTGCCTTTCAGTTGCCGGGCGAAGGCACCACAGAGTTGATAACTTCTGTGACTATTGTCACCACAGAGTTGATAACTTCTGTGACTATTGTCACCACAGAGTTGATAACTTCTGTGACTATTGTCACCACAGAGTTGATAACTTCTGTGACTATTGTCACCACAGAGTTGATAACTTCTGTGACTAATGTCACCACAGAGTTGATAACTTCTGTGACTATTGTCACCACAGAGTTTGAGAGTAGGGTTGCAAAATTCTGTTAACTTTCCCAAAAGTCCTAGTTTTTGGAGGAAATCTGTTGGAAGATTCGTGGATTCAGGAGGGAATAAGCAGGAAGTGTGTGAATCCTCCAATCGGGGAAGTTAGCAGAATTTTGCAACACTAGTTGAGTGCTACTGTGACTGTTGTGTGACCGCAACTGGTAGTATGACCTCCTCAGACACTGTAGCCCTACAGCTCTGCTGTTATGAATGATACCTGGCCATATTCCTCTGTGTGTAGGTGCAGTACAGCGAGCTGAAGACTTTGAGCGCCCAGAGTCCTCTGAGGAGGAAGAGAACCATTGAGAGGAGGTGATGGAGGAGTGGTCCCCAATGGAAGACATGGCCATGTGCACACTGTTGCCGCTTCAGACTCATACCCTTTGTGGAACTGGGCGTATAGTGGAGGATATGCAGGCCATATCTGGATCATATTCCTCTATGTTCAGAATTGGTTAGAAAACTGCTCCTGGGTTACTGGTCCTCTGTAGCTCAGTTTGTAGAACATGGCACTTGCTGTGCCAGGATAGTGGGTACAATTCCTGAGATCACCCATATGTATACACGCATAACTATGTCTCTTTGGGATAAAAGCATCTGCTACATTGCGTCTATACTGAACAAAAATGGCAACGCAACATGCAACAATTTCAAAGATTTTACTGACTTACAGTTTGTAGAAGAAAATCAGTCAATTGAAATTAATTATTTCAGCCCTAATCAATGGATTTCTCATGACTGGGCCGGGATGCAGGTGGGTGGATTATCTTGGCAAAGGAGAAATGCTCACTAACAGAGGAATGTAAAGCTTTTTGTACGCACGGAACAATTCTGGGATTTTTTATTTCAACTCATGAAATATGGGACCAACACTTTACATGTTGCGTTTGTATGTGTTCAGTGTCTATTAGCAGTCAGACATGGATATTGTATCACCAGCAGGCTGAAGATCACCAGCGTGGTTTCCACCTACTCTACATCAACATGGCTTCAACACTGACTTTCGTTCAACACTTTTTATAATATTGTTCACTTATTTTTGTTTTATTGAAAGATACTATTTAATCAAAAACAGTTTTATCCTGATTTGTTCTTCTCCACTTTTCTGACTTTTTAAAATGTATTTCTGTTTTAAGTATCTACAATTGTAGTTTTGTATTTTTAGGAGAGATGTCTGAATGAATCAAAATCTGCTTTAACTCGTCAATAGAATCTAATGTCTGAATGAATCAAAATCTACTCTAACTCGTCAATAGAATCTAATGTCTGAATGAATCAAAATCTGCTTTAGCTCGTCAATAGAATCTACTGTCTGAATGAATCAAAATCTGCTTTAACTCGTCAATAGAATATAATGTCTGAATGAATCAAAATCTGCTTTAACTCGTCAATAGAATCTAATGTCTGAATGAATCAAAATCTACTCTAACTCGTCAATAGAATCTAATGTCTGAATGAATCAAAATCTGCTTTAGCTCGTCAATAGAATCTACTGTCTGAATGAATCAAAATCTGCTTTAACTCGTCAATAGAATCTAATGTCTGAATGAATCAAAATCTGCTTTAACTCGTCAATAGAATCTAATGTCTGAATGAATCCAAATCTGCTTTAACTCGTCAATAGAATATAATGTCTGAATGAATCAAAATCTGCTTTAACTCCTCAATAGAATCTAATGTCTGAATGAATCAAAATCTACTTTAACTCGTCAATAGAATCTAATGTCTGAATGAATCAAAATCTGCTTTAATTCGTCAATAGAATCTAATGTCTGAATGAATCAAAATCTACTTTAACTCGTCAATAGAATCTAATGTCTGAATTAATCCAAATCTAATTTATCTCGTCAATAGAATCTAATGTCTGAATGAATCAATATCTGCTTTAACTCGTCAATAGAATCTAATGTCTGAATGAATCAATATCTGCTTTAACTCGTCAATAGAATCTAATGTCTGAATGAATCAAAATCTGCTTTAACTCGTCAATAGAATCTAATGTCTGAATGAATCAATATCTGCTTTAACTCGTCAATAGAAATCTGTCATTCTGATTCTACCGTTATTTTTTATTGTAAATCCAGATCAGGTTGAAATGTGTTTTTACAGATTTCTATATCAGCAGTATCATGTAAACATTCAAGACCCTCAACATTTCTCATATCCTCATTCCCATCATATTCAGTATCATGTAAACATTCAAGACCCTCAACATTTCTCATATCCTCATTCCCATCATATTCAGTATCATGTAAACATTCAAGACCCTCAACATTTCTCATATCCTCATTCCCATCATATTCAGTATCATGTAAACATTCAAGACCCTCAACATTTCTCATATCCTCATTCCCATCATATTCAGTATCATGTAAACATTCAAGACCCTCAACATTTCTCATATCCTCATTCCCATCATATTCAGTATCATGTAAACATTCAAGACCCTCAACATTTCTCATATCCTCATTCCCATCATATTCAGTATCATGTAAACATTCAAGACCCTCAACATTTCTCATATCCTCATTCCCATCATATTCAGTATCATGTAAACATTCAAGACCCTCAACATTTCTCATATCCTCATTCCCATCATATTCAGTATCATGTAAACATTCAAGACCCTCAACATTTCTCATATCCTCATTCCCATCATATTCAGTATCATGTAAACATTCAAGACCCTCAACATTTCTCATATCCTCATTCCCATCATATTCAGTATCATGTAAACATTCAAGACCCTCAACATTTCTCATATCCTCATTCCCATCATATTCAGTATCATGTAAACATTCAAGACCCTCAACATTTCTCATATCCTCATTCCCATCATATTCAGTATCATGTAAACATTCAAGACCCTCAACATTTCTCATATCCTCATTCCCATCATATTCAGTATCATGTAAACATTCAAGACCCTCAACATTTCTCATATCCTCATTCCCATCATATTCAGTATCATGTAAACATTCAAGACCCTCAACATTTCTCATATCCTCATTCCCATCATATTCAGTATCATGTAAACATTCAAGACCCTCAACATTTCTCATATCCTCATTCCCATCATATTCAGTATCATGTAAACATTCAAGACCCTCAACATTTCTCATATCCTCATTCCCATCATATTCAGTATCATGTAAACATTCAAGACCCTCAACATTTCTCATATCCTCATTCCCATCATATTCAGTATCATGTAAACATTCAAGACCCTCAACATTTCTCATATCCTCATTCCCATCATATTCAGTATCATGTAAACATTCAAGACCCTCAACATTTCTCATATCCTCATTCCCATCATATTCAGTATCATGTAAACATTCAAGACCCTCAACATTTCTCATATCCTCATTCCCATCATATTCAGTATCATGTAAACATTCAAGACCCTCAACATTTCTCATATCCTCATTCCCATCATATTCAGTATCATGTAAACATTCAAGACCCTCAACATTTCTCATATCCTCATTCCCATCATATTCAGTATCATGTAAACATTCAAGACCCTCAACATTTCTCATATCCTCATTCCCATCATATTCAGTATCATGTAAACATTCAAGACCCTCAACATTTCTCATATCCTCATTCCCATCATATTCAGTATCATGTAAACATTCAAGACCCTCAACATTTCTCATATCCTCATTCCCATCATATTCAGTATCATGTAAACATTCAAGACCCTCAACATTTCTCATATCCTCATTCCCATCATATTCAGTATCATGTAAACATTCAAGACCCTCAACATTTCTCATATCCTCATTCCCATCATATTCAGTATCATGTAAACATTCAAGACCCTCAACATTTCTCATATCCTCATTCCCATCATATTCAGTATCATGTAAACATTCAAGACCCTCAACATTTCTCATATCCTCATTCCCATCATATTCAGTATCATGTAAACATTCAAGACCCTCAACATTTCTCATATCCTCATTCCCATCATATTCAGTATCATGTAAACATTCAAGACCCTCAACATTTCTCATATCCTCATTCCCATCATATTCAGTATCATGTAAACATTCAAGACCCTCAACATTTCTCATATCCTCATTCCCATCATATTCAGTATCATGTAAACATTCAAGACCCTCAACATTTCTCATATCCTCATTCCCATCATATTCAGTATCATGTAAACATTCAAGACCCTCAACATTTCTCATATCCTCATTCCCATCATATTCAGTATCATGTAAACATTCAAGACCCTCAACATTTCTCATATCCTCATTCCCATCATATTCAGTATCATGTAAACATTCAAGACCCTCAACATTTCTCATATCCTCATTCCCATCATATTCAGTATCATGTAAACATTCAAGACCCTCAACATTTCTCATATCCTCATTCCCATCATATTCAGTATCATGTAAACATTCAAGACCCTCAACATTTCTCATATCCTCATTCCCATCATATTCAGTATCATGTAAACATTCAAGACCCTCAACATTTCTCATATCCTCATTCCCATCATATTCAGTATCATGTAAACATTCAAGACCCTCAACATTTCTCATATCCTCATTCCCATCATATTCAGTATCATGTAAACATTCAAGACCCTCAACATTTCTCATATCCTCATTCCCATCATATTCAGTATCATGTAAACATTCAAGACCCTCAACATTTCTCATATCCTCATTCCCATCATATTCAGTATCATGTAAACATTCAAGACCCTCAACATTTCTCATATCCTCATTCCCATCATATTCAGTATCATGTAAACATTCAAGACCCTCAACATTTCTCATATCCTCATTCCCATCATATTCAGTATCATGTAAACATTCAAGACCCTCAACATTTCTCATATCCTCATTCCCATCATATTCAGTATCATGTAAACATTCAAGACCCTCAACATTTCTCATATCCTCATTCCCATCATATTCAGTATCATGTAAACATTCAAGACCCTCAACATTTCTCATATCCTCATTCCCATCATATTCAGTATCATGTAAACATTCAAGACCCTCAACATTTCTCATATCCTCATTCCCATCATATTCAGTATCATGTAAACATTCAAGACCCTCAACATTTCTCATATCCTCATTCCCATCATATTCAGTATCATGTAAACATTCAAGACCCTCAACATTTCTCATATCCTCATTCCCATCATATTCAGTATCATGTAAACATTCAAGACCCTCAACATTTCTCATATCCTCATTCCCATCATATTCAGTATCATGTAAACATTCAAGACCCTCAACATTTCTCATATCCTCATTCCCATCATATTCAGTATCATGTAAACATTCAAGACCCTCAACATTTCTCATATCCTCATTCCCATCATATTCAGTATCATGTAAACATTCAAGACCCTCAACATTTCTCATATCCTCATTCCCATCATATTCAGTATCATGTAAACATTCAAGACCCTCAACATTTCTCATATCCTCATTCCCATCATATTCAGTATCATGTAAACATTCAAGACCCTCAACATTTCTCATATCCTCATTCCCATCATATTCAGTATCATGTAAACATTCAAGACCCTCAACATTTCTCATATCCTCATTCCCATCATATTCAGTATCATGTAAACATTCAAGACCCTCAACATTTCTCATATCCTCATTCCCATCATATTCAGTATCATGTAAACATTCAAGACCCTCAACATTTCTCATATCCTCATTCCCATCATATTCAGTATCATGTAAACATTCAAGACCCTCAACATTTCTCATATCCTCATTCCCATCATATTCAGTATCATGTAAACATTCAAGACCCTCAACATTTCTCATATCCTCATTCCCATCATATTCAGTATCATGTAAACATTCAAGACCCTCAACATTTCTCATATCCTCATTCCCATCATATTCAGTATCATGTAAACATTCAAGACCCTCAACATTTCTCATATCCTCATTCCCATCATATTCAGTATCATGTAAACATTCAAGACCCTCAACATTTCTCATATCCTCATTCCCATCATATTCAGTATCATGTAAACATTCAAGACCCTCAACATTTCTCATATCCTCATTCCCATCATATTCAGTATCATGTAAACATTCAAGACCCTCAACATTTCTCATATCCTCATTCCCATCATATTCAGTATCATGTAAACATTCAAGACCCTCAACATTTCTCATATCCTCATTCCCATCATATTCAGTATCATGTAAACATTCAAGACCCTCAACATTTCTCATTTCCTCATTCCCATCATATTCAGTATCATGTAAACATTCAAGACCCTCAACATTTCTCATATCCTCATTCCCATCATATTCAGTATCATGTAAACATTCAAGACCCTCAACATTTCTCATATCCTCATTCCCATCATATTCAGTATCATGTAAACATTCAAGACCCTCAACATTTCTCATATCCTCATTCCCATCATATTCAGTATCATGTAAACATTCAAGACCCTCAACATTTCTCATATCCTCATTCCCATCATATTCAGTATCATGTAAACATTCAAGACCCTCAACATTTCTCATATCCTCATTCCCATCATATTCAGTATCATGTAAACATTCAAGACCCTCAACATTTCTCATATCCTCATTCCCATCATATTCAGTATCATGTAAACATTCAAGACCCTCAACATTTCTCATATCCTCATTCCCATCATATTCAGTATCATGTAAACATTCAAGACCCTCAACATTTCTCATATCCTCATTCCCATCATATTCAGTATCATGTAAACATTCAAGACCCTCAACATTTCTCATATCCTCATTCCCATCATATTCAGTATCATGTAAACATTCAAGACCCTCAACATTTCTCATATCCTCATTCCCATCATATTCAGTATCATGTAAACATTCAAGACCCTCAACATTTCTCATATCCTCATTCCCATCATATTCAGTATCATGTAAACATTCAAGACCCTCAACATTTCTCATATCCTCATTCCCATCATATTCAGTATCATGTAAACATTCAAGACCCTCAACATTTCTCATATCCTCATTCCCATCATATTCAGTATCATGTAAACATTCAAGACCCTCAACATTTCTCATATCCTCATTCCCATCATATTCAGTATCATGTAAACATTCAAGACCCTCAACATTTCTCATATCCTCATTCCCATCATATTCAGTATCATGTAAACATTCAAGACCCTCAACATTTCTCATATCCTCATTCCCATCATATTCAGTATCATGTAAACATTCAAGACCCTCAACATTTCTCATATCCTCATTCCCATCATATTCAGTATCATGTAAACATTCAAGACCCTCAACATTTCTCATATCCTCATTCCCATCATATTCAGTATCATGTAAACATTCAAGACCCTCAACATTTCTCATATCCTCATTCCCATCATATTCAGTATCATGTAAACATTCAAGACCCTCAACATTTCTCATATCCTCATTCCCATCATATTCAGTATCATGTAAACATTCAAGACCCTCAACATTTCTCATTTCCTCATTCCCATCATATTCAGTATCATGTAAACATTCAAGACCCTCAACATTTCTCATTTCCTCATTCCCATCATATTCAGTATCATGTAAACATTCAAGACCCTCAACATTTCTCATATCCTCATTCCCATCATATTCAGTATCATGTAAACATTCAAGACCCTCAACATTTCTCATATCCTCATTCCCATCATATTCAGTATCATGTAAACATTCAAGACCCTCAACATTTCTCATATCCTCATTCCCATCATATTCAGTATCATGTAAACATTCAAGACCCTCAACATTTCTCATATCCTCATTCCCATCATATTCAGTATCATGTAAACATTCAAGACCCTCAACATTTCTCATATCCTCATTCCCATCATATTCAGTATCATGTAAACATTCAAGACCCTCAACATTTCTCATATCCTCATTCCCATCATATTCAGTATCATGTAAACATTCAAGACCCTCAACATTTCTCATATCCTCATTCCCATCATATTCAGTATCATGTAAACATTCAAGACCCTCAACATTTCTCATATCCTCATTCCCATCATATTCAGTATCATGTAAACATTCAAGACCCTCAACATTTCTCATTTCCTCATTCCCATCATATTCAGTATCATGTAAACATTCAAGACCCTCAACATTTCTCATTTCCTCATTCCCATCATATTCAGTATCATGTAAACATTCAAGACCCTCAACATTTCTCATATCCTCATTCCCATCATATTCAGTATCATGTAAACATTCAAGACCCTCAACATTTCTCATATCCTCATTCCCATCATATTCAGTATCATGTAAACATTCAAGACCCTCAACATTTCTCATATCCTCATTCCCATCATATTCAGTATCATGTAAACATTCAAGACCCTCAACATTTCTCATATCCTCATTCCCATCATATTCAGTATCATGTAAACATTCAAGACCCTCAACATTTCTCATATCCTCATTCCCATCATATTCAGTATCATGTAAACATTCAAGACCCTCAACATTTCTCATATCCTCATTCCCATCATATTCAGTATCATGTAAACATTCAAGACCCTCAACATTTCTCATATCCTCATTCCCATCATATTCAGTATCATGTAAACATTCAAGACCCTCAACATTTCTCATATCCTCATTCCCATCATATTCAGTATCATGTAAACATTCAAGACCCTCAACATTTCTCATTTCCTCATTCCCATCATATTCAGTATCATGTAAACATTCAAGACCCTCAACATTTCTCATATCCTCATTCCCATCATATTCAGTATCATGTAAACATTCAAGACCCTCAACATTTCTCATATCCTCATTCCCATCATATTCAGTATCATGTAAACATTCAAGACCCTCAACATTTCTCATATCCTCATTCCCATCATATTCAGTATCATGTAAACATTCAAGACCCTCAACATTTCTCATATCCTCATTCCCATCATATTCAGTATCATGTAAACATTCAAGACCCTCAACATTTCTCATATCCTCATTCCCATCATATTCAGTATCATGTAAACATTCAAGACCCTCAACATTTCTCATATCCTCATTCCCATCATATTCAGTATCATGTAAACATTCAAGACCCTCAACATTTCTCATATCCTCATTCCCATCATATTCAGTATCATGTAAACATTCAAGACCCTCAACATTTCTCATATCCTCATTCCCATCATATTCAGTATCATGTAAACATTCAAGACCCTCAACATTTCTCATATCCTCATTCCCATCATATTCAGTATCATGTAAACATTCAAGACCCTCAACATTTCTCATATCCTCATTCCCATCATATTCAGTATCATGTAAACATTCAAGACCCTCAACATTTCTCATATCCTCATTCCCATCATATTCAGTATCATGTAAACATTCAAGACCCTCAACATTTCTCATATCCTCATTCCCATCATATTCAGTATCATGTAAACATTCAAGACCCTCAACATTTCTCATATCCTCATTCCCATCATATTCAGTATCATGTAAACATTCAAGACCCTCAACATTTCTCATATCCTCATTCCCATCATATTCAGTATCATGTAAACATTCAAGACCCTCAACATTTCTCATATCCTCATTCCCATCATATTCAGTATCATGTAAACATTCAAGACCCTCAACATTTCTCATATCCTCATTCCCATCATATTCAGTATCATGTAAACATTCAAGACCCTCAACATTTCTCATATCCTCATTCCCATCATATTCAGTATCATGTAAACATTCAAGACCCTCAACATTTCTCATATCCTCATTCCCATCATATTCAGTATCATGTAAACATTCAAGACCCTCAACATTTCTCATATCCTCATTCCCATCATATTCAGTATCATGTAAACATTCAAGACCCTCAACATTTCTCATATCCTCATTCCCATCATATTCAGTATCATGTAAACATTCAAGACCCTCAACATTTCTCATATCCTCATTCCCATCATATTCAGTATCATGTAAACATTCAAGACCCTCAACATTTCTCATATCCTCATTCCCATCATATTCAGTATCATGTAAACATTCAAGACCCTCAACATTTCTCATATCCTCATTCCCATCATATTCAGTATCATGTAAACATTCAAGACCCTCAACATTTCTCATATCCTCATTCCCATCATATTCAGTATCATGTAAACATTCAAGACCCTCAACATTTCTCATATCCTCATTCCCATCATATTCAGTATCATGTAAACATTCAAGACCCTCAACATTTCTCATATCCTCATTCCCATCATATTCAGTATCATGTAAACATTCAAGACCCTCAACATTTCTCATATCCTCATTCCCATCATATTCAGTATCATGTAAACATTCAAGACCCTCAACATTTCTCATATCCTCATTCCCATCATATTCAGTATCATGTAAACATTCAAGACCCTCAACATTTCTCATATCCTCATTCCCATCATATTCAGTATCATGTAAACATTCAAGACCCTCAACATTTCTCATATCCTCATTCCCATCATATTCAGTATCATGTAAACATTCAAGACCCTCAACATTTCTCATATCCTCATTCCCATCATATTCAGTATCATGTAAACATTCAAGACCCTCAACATTTCTCATATCCTCATTCCCATCATATTCAGTATCATGTAAACATTCAAGACCCTCAACATTTCTCATATCCTCATTCCCATCATATTCAGTATCATGTAAACATTCAAGACCCTCAACATTTCTCATATCCTCATTCCCATCATATTCAGTATCATGTAAACATTCAAGACCCTCAACATTTCTCATATCCTCATTCCCATCATATTCAGTATCATGTAAACATTCAAGACCCTCAACATTTCTCATATCCTCATTCCCATCATATTCAGTATCATGTAAACATTCAAGACCCTCAACATTTCTCATATCCTCATTCCCATCATATTCAGTATCATGTAAACATTCAAGACCCTCAACATTTCTCATATCCTCATTCCCATCATATTCAGTATCATGTAAACATTCAAGACCCTCAACATTTCTCATATCCTCATTCCCATCATATTCAGTATCATGTAAACATTCAAGACCCTCAACATTTCTCATATCCTCATTCCCATCATATTCAGTATCATGTAAACATTCAAGACCCTCAACATTTCTCATATCCTCATTCCCATCATATTCAGTATCATGTAAACATTCAAGACCCTCAACATTTCTCATATCCTCATTCCCATCATATTCAGTATCATGTAAACATTCAAGACCCTCAACATTTCTCATATCCTCATTCCCATCATATTCAGTATCATGTAAACATTCAAGACCCTCAACATTTCTCATATCCTCATTCCCATCATATTCAGTATCATGTAAACATTCAAGACCCTCAACATTTCTCATATCCTCATTCCCATCATATTCAGTATCATGTAAACATTCAAGACCCTCAACATTTCTCATATCCTCATTCCCATCATATTCAGTATCATGTAAACATTCAAGACCCTCAACATTTCTCATATCCTCATTCCCATCATATTCAGTATCATGTAAACATTCAAGACCCTCAACATTTCTCATATCCTCATTCCCATCATATTCAGTATCATGTAAACATTCAAGACCCTCAACATTTCTCATATCCTCATTCCCATCATATTCAGTATCATGTAAACATTCAAGACCCTCAACATTTCTCATATCCTCATTCCCATCATATTCAGTATCATGTAAACATTCAAGACCCTCAACATTTCTCATATCCTCATTCCCATCATATTCAGTATCATGTAAACATTCAAGACCCTCAACATTTCTCATATCCTCATTCCCATCATATTCAGTATCATGTAAACATTCAAGACCCTCAACATTTCTCATATCCTCATTCCCATCATATTCAGTATCATGTAAACATTCAAGACCCTCAACATTTCTCATATCCTCATTCCCATCATATTCAGTATCATGTAAACATTCAAGACCCTCAACATTTCTCATATCCTCATTCCCATCATATTCAGTATCATGTAAACATTCAAGACCCTCAACATTTCTCATATCCTCATTCCCATCATATTCAGTATCATGTAAACATTCAAGACCCTCAACATTTCTCATATCCTCATTCCCATCATATTCAGTATCATGTAAACATTCAAGACCCTCAACATTTCTCATATCCTCATTCCCATCATATTCAGTATCATGTAAACATTCAAGACCCTCAACATTTCTCATATCCTCATTCCCATCATATTCAGTATCATGTAAACATTCAAGACCCTCAACATTTCTCATATCCTCATTCCCATCATATTCAGTATCATGTAAACATTCAAGACCCTCAACATTTCTCATATCCTCATTCCCATCATATTCAGTATCATGTAAACATTCAAGACCCTCAACATTTCTCATATCCTCATTCCCATCATATTCAGTATCATGTAAACATTCAAGACCCTCAACATTTCTCATATCCTCATTCCCATCATATTCAGTATCATGTAAACATTCAAGACCCTCAACATTTCTCATATCCTCATTCCCATCATATTCAGTATCATGTAAACATTCAAGACCCTCAACATTTCTCATATCCTCATTCCCATCATATTCAGTATCATGTAAACATTCAAGACCCTCAACATTTCTCATATCCTCATTCCCATCATATTCAGTATCATGTAAACATTCAAGACCCTCAACATTTCTCATATCCTCATTCCCATCATATTCAGTATCATGTAAACATTCAAGACCCTCAACATTTCTCATATCCTCATTCCCATCATATTCAGTATCATGTAAACATTCAAGACCCTCAACATTTCTCATATCCTCATTCCCATCATATTCAGTATCATGTAAACATTCAAGACCCTCAACATTTCTCATATCCTCATTCCCATCATATTCAGTATCATGTAAACATTCAAGACCCTCAACATTTCTCATATCCTCATTCCCATCATATTCAGTATCATGTAAACATTCAAGACCCTCAACATTTCTCATATCCTCATTCCCATCATATTCAGTATCATGTAAACATTCAAGACCCTCAACATTTCTCATATCCTCATTCCCATCATATTCAGTATCATGTAAACATTCAAGACCCTCAACATTTCTCATATCCTCATTCCCATCATATTCAGTATCATGTAAACATTCAAGACCCTCAACATTTCTCATATCCTCATTCCCATCATATTCAGTATCATGTAAACATTCAAGACCCTCAACATTTCTCATATCCTCATTCCCATCATATTCAGTATCATGTAAACATTCAAGACCCTCAACATTTCTCATATCCTCATTCCCATCATATTCAGTATCATGTAAACATTCAAGACCCTCAACATTTCTCATATCCTCATTCCCATCATATTCAGTATCATGTAAACATTCAAGACCCTCAACATTTCTCATATCCTCATTCCCATCATATTCAGTATCATGTAAACATTCAAGACCCTCAACATTTCTCATATCCTCATTCCCATCATATTCAGTATCATGTAAACATTCAAGACCCTCAACATTTCTCATATCCTCATTCCCATCATATTCAGTATCATGTAAACATTCAAGACCCTCAACATTTCTCATATCCTCATTCCCATCATATTCAGTATCGAGGGTGGAAAGCTTTAACACTATATGTATTATTTGATGTATTACATGTTATACAATGTCTACCTTTCACACTGAATGTGTAATATTGTGTGTCTTGACTGTTGGATTGAGATGTTTCCACCCTCTACATTCCTGATGGTCCTGAACATGCTCCTGTTGCTGGTGAAAGCTGTGGGACCAATATGTCCATTTTTAAACACCTGATATCATGTATTGGTGTTGTTTCTGAAGAGTTTCTCTCACCATACAATAAACACAGCATGATTTACCTCAATGGATACTTTTACAGTTTGTCTGACTATGTTTGTTTGTCTGTTTCTGTCTGTCTGTCTGTCTGTCTGTCTGTCTGTCTGTCTGTCTGTCTGTCTGTCTGTCTGTCTGTCTGTCTGTCTGTCTGTCCGTCTGTCCGTCTGTCCGTCTGTCCGTCTGTCTGTCCGTCCGTCCGTCCGTCACCCAGCTATCTGTTACCTAGCTACCACACAACCCAACCACCAAGCTACCAGGCTCTCTGCTACCTAGCTACCACACAACCCAACCACCAGGCTATCTGCTACCTAGCTACCACACAACCCAACCACCAAGCTACCAGGCTATCTGCTACCTAGCTACCAGGCTATCTGCTACCTAGCTACAGCACAACCCAACCACCAAGCTACCAGGCTCTCTGCTACCTAGCTACCACACATCCCAACCACCAGGCTATCTGCTACCTAGCTACCACACAACCCAACCACCAAGCTACCAGGCTATCTGCTACCTAGCTACCAGGCTATCTGATACCTAGCTACAGCACAACCCAACCACCAAGCTACCAGGCTATCTGCTACCTAGCTACCACACAGCCCAGCTACCAGGCTATCTGCTACTTAGCTACCACATAACCCAACCACCAAGCTACCAAGCATTCACTCATGTCCTATCTAGCTACCACACAACCCAGCTACCAAGCTACCAGGCTATCTGCTACTTAGCTACCACACAACCCAACCACCAAGCATTCACTCATGTCCTATCTAGCTAACACACAACCCAGCTACCAAGCTACCAGGCATTCAGTCATATTCTAGCATTTTTTAAAGATAAATATTACAGTACCCCACCACCTACTACACAACACTACCTCACTGCCCTACAACACAACAGTACCCACCACCCTACAATACAACAGTACCCCACCACCCTACAATACAACAGTACCCACCACCCTACAACACAACAGTACCCCACCACCCTAACACAACAGTACCCCACCACCCTACAACACAACAGTACCCCACCACCCTACAATACAACAGTACCCCCCACCCTACAACACAACAGTACTCTACAATACAACACTACCCACCACCCTACAACACAACAGTACCCCACCACCCTAACACAACAGTACCCCACCACCCTACAACACAACAGTACCCCACCACCCTACAATACAACAGTACCCACCACCCTACAACACAACAGTACCCCACCACCCTAACACAACAGTACCCCACCACCCTACAACACAACAGTACCCACCACCCTACAACACAACAGTACCCCACCACCCTAACACAACAGTACCCCACCACCCTACAACACAACAGTACCCCACCACCCTACAACACAACATTACCCCCCACCCTACAACACAACAGTACCCACCACCCTACAACACAACAGTACCCACCACCCTACAACACAACAGTACCCACCACCCTACAACACAACAGTACCCCACCACCCTGAAACACAACAGTACCCCACCACCCTACAACACAACAGTACCCCACCACCCTACAACACAACAGTACCCCACCACCCTACAACACAACAGTACCCCACCACCCTAAAACACAACAGTACCCCACCACCCTACAACACAACAGTACCCCACCACCCTAAAACACAACAGTACCCCACCACCCTACAACACAACAGTACCCCACCATCCTACAACACAACAGTACCCACCACCCTACAACACAACAGTACCCACCACCCTACAACACAACAGTACCCCACCACCCTACAATACAACAGTACCCCACCACCCTACAATACAACATTACCCACCACCCTACAACACAACAGTACCCCACCACCCTACAACACAACAGTACCCCACCACCCTACAACACAACAGTACCCCACCACCCTACAATACAACAGTACCCCACCACCCTACAACACAACAGTACCCACCACCCTACAGGACATCATAAGGCAGTACACCACCTTCACCACCCACCATCACTGTAATAACACCCACCCTCACAGCAGAACCAACCAATCTCACAGCAGGGCAACAAATATATAGATATTTACATGTATTTATTTATTTAACCTATATTTAACTAGGATCATGTCACCTTTACCTTACCTGTCACCCTAGACCCACTCCATTTTGCTTACCGCCCCAATAGATCCACAGACGATGCAATCGCCATCACACTGCCCTATCCCATCTGGACAAGAGGAATACCAATGTAAGAATTCTGTTCATTGACTACAGCTCAGCATTCAACACCATAGTACCCGCCAAGCTCATCATTAAGCTTGAGGCCCTGGGTCTGAGCCCCGCCCTGTGCAACTGAGTCCTGGACTTCCTGACGTGCCGCCCCCCAGGTGGTGAAGGTAGGAAACAACACCTCCACTTCGATGATCCTCAACGCTGGGGCCGCACATGCCCCCATCCTGTACGCCCTGTTCACCCATGACTGTGTGGCCAAGCAGGCTTCCAACTCAATCATCTAGTTTGCAGACAACACAACAGTAGTAGGCTTGATTACCAACAATGACGAGACAGCCTCACAGCTCTGGGAGTGTGGTGTCAGGAAAATATCTCTCACTCAACGTCAACAAAACAAAGGAGATGATCATGGACTTCAGGAAACAGCAGAGGAAGCACCCCCATATCTACATCGACGGGACCGCAGTGGAGAAGGTGGAAAGCTTAAAGTTCCTCGGTGTACACATCGCTGACAAACTGAAATGGTCCACCCACACAAACAGTGTGGTGAAGAAGGCGCAACAGCCCGCAATGGTAGGGCTCTCCAGAGGGTGGTGCAGTCTGCTCAACGCATCACCAAGGGCAAACTACCTGCCCTCCAGGACACATACAGCACTCGATGTCACAGGAAGGCCATAAAGATCATCAAGGACAACAACCACCCGAGCCACTGCCTGTTCACCCCGCTATCATCCAGAAGGCGAGGTCAGTACAGGTGCATCAAAGCTGGGACCGAGAGACTGAAAAACAGCTTCTATCTCAAGGCCATCAGACTGTTAAATAGCCTTCACTAGCACATTAGAGGCTGCTGCCTATATACATAGACTTGAAAACACTGGTCACTTTAATAAATGGAACACGAGTCACTTTAATAATATTTACATATCTTGCATTACTCATCTTATATGTATATACTGTATTCTATACTATTCTACTGTATCTTAGTCTATGACATTTGCAGTCTCAATTTGGTTTTTGTCCTATTTTGTGAATTATTGGTTGGTGAGTGGACCCCAGACCTCACAACCATAAAGGGCAATGGGTTCTATAACTGATTCGAGTTTTGTTAGCCAGATCCTAATTTTTAGGTCAAATTTTATGTTCCTTTTGTTGGCATAGAAGGCCCTTCTTGCCTCTCAGTTGGTTCACAGCTTTGTGGAATCTCTCTCTCTCTCAGGGCTTGGCATTGTGCCATCTTCTTCATCTGGAGATATTCAAGCTACATGTCTGAAAGGAGAAGAAGAGCGAGCCCCTCCTATTGTGTGGGTCCTAGAGAGGGCCTTGAACCCTGCCATTCTTCTCTTTCTCTCTGTCAGCTGACTGTGAGGACAGGGGACCCCAGAATAAGAATAACGGCCCTCCCCATTCAAGTGGCCAGGGTTATAGGCTCTAAGCCCATTCTAGAGTGACTATTTGTAAGACCAGCGCTTCCCCGCTCCTTATCCTCTTCAACGTCTTTCACACCAATGAAAAGCTCCCTCCTGCTTCTGGTCTTTTCTCTGATGGGCTCTTTCTTCTGTCATCCCTACGATCCCCTCCTCAGGAGTGACAGACGCTAACCTTCCTCCATCTGCCCAAAATAATGACTACCACAGGCTTTATGGAGACACTGGGGAAGGAGACCTGGAGAGAAGTGGAGACAGAGAGCAAGGGAGAGGGAGAGGAAGCTTTGCTTTATGGAGACGTGGTAGGGACGAGGGGTCAGGGGAGGGAGGGAGGGAGGGAGGGAGGGAGAGGGAGAGAGAGGGGGGGAGGGAGGGAGGGAGGGAGGGCGAGAGGGGGAGAGAGAGGGAGGGGGAGAGAGAGAGAGAGGGAGAGAGAGACCTCCAGATCAGATGTGCTGTCTGTCTGTTTTCCCAGTCTATAGACATCTCTCTCCTCTATGTCTGTCTATACACTCACCTCCATTGTCCTCACAGCTCACAGCAATTTTCATGGCCTTGCCTCAATGAGGCCCCCAGTAAGAGCTTTACAGCCTGCAACCGTAAGGCCGATCCATTCTAAACGTAAGGCTCTTGAGTTATGACTTTTCAACCTCTGCCCATATCGTGGAATCAAAACTCAAAATATTTATTTAATGGAAGCTTCTCTAATGTCAAAGATGTAAAGTGTGGTGTACCACAGGGAAGCTTTCTAGGCCCTCTTTTCTATTTTTACCAATGACCTGACACTGGCATTAAACAAAGCATGTGTCCATGTACGCTGATTATTCAACCATATAAGCATCAGCAACCACAGCTAATGAAGTTAAAGAGTTGCCGTCTGTTTTGGAATGGGTGACCAGTAATAAACTGGCCCTGAATATCTCTAAAAGTAAGAGCATTGTATTTGGTACAAATCATTCCCTAAATTATAGACCTCAGCTGAATCTGGTATTGAATGGTGTGGCTGTTGAGCAAGTTGAGGAGACTAAATTACTTGGTGTTGCCTTAGATTGCACACTGTTATGCTCAAAACATATTGATTAAATGGTTGTGAAGATGGCGAAAGGTCTGTCCATAATAAAGAGATGCTCTGTTTTTTTGGCCAGTTGTGGGGTCGAGTGCTAAAGGAAAGACCTAGTTAAGCTGCAGTGACCCCAGAACAGAGCGGCACGTCTTGCTCTTCGTTGTAATCTGACTTGTGCACTGATATCTGCTTCACTGATTTCTGCTCTCGCAAAAGCCTGGGTTTTCTGCATGTTAACACTAGAAGCTTATTACCTAAAATGGATCAATTTAAAGTGTGGGTTCACAGCCCCGATCCAGATTTGTTGGTCACTACTGAGATGTGGTTAAGGAAGAGTGTTTTGAATACTGATGTTAACTGTTCTGGTTATAACCTGTTTCGGCAAGACCTTCCAAAGGTGGTGGAGTGGCAATCTTTACCAGGGAACACCTTCAGTGCTCGGTTGTCTCCACCAAGTCTGTCCCCAAACAATTTGATTTGCTAGTTTTAAGCATTAAACTTACATTTTGTTGACTGTTGCTGGGTGTTATCGTCCACCATCAACACCGGCCTGTACCCTAAATGCACCAAGTCTGATGTTGGCCTGCTAGGTGGCCTAAACTCGGACATGCTTAAACCACCTGACCAAGCCCTAAAGCAATGGGACTTCCTAAATCTTTCTCAGATTATCACCAATCCCACAAGATATGACTCCAAACACCCAGAAAAGGCTACTCTCCTCAATGTTATCCTCACAAATAATCCTGATGGGTATCAGTCTGGTGTTTCCTGTAATGACCTTAGTGATCATTGTTTTACAGCCTGTGTTAGTAATGGCTGCTCAGTGAAATGACCTGTCCTGATGTGTCATAGGCACTTGCTGAAAACTTCAATGAGCCTTCCTACATGAACTGGCCTCTGTAAAATGGTATAGAATCAGCGGGATCCCCTCTGTTGAAGACGCTAGGACCTTCTTTTTTGATATTTTCAGTTGTATTATTAATAATGTTTTATTGAACCTTTATTTAACTAGGCAAGTCAGTTAATCACAAATTCTTATGTACAATGACGGCCTACCGGGGTAACCAAATCCAGTCGGCGCTGGGCAATTGTGCGTCGCTTTATGGGACTCCCAATCACGGCCGGATGTGATACATTCTGGAACAAACACGCCCCCATAAAGAAAATTAAAAATAGGTCAGGCAGTAGGAAGCTCACTCATCCATTTATATGCAGATGATACAGTCTTATACTCAGCTGGCCCCTCACCGGATTTGGTGTTAAAAGCTCCACAACAAAGCTTTATTAGTGTCCAACAAGCTTTCTCTGGCCTTAACCTTGTTCTGAACACCTCCAAAACAAAGGTCATGTGGTTTGGTAAGAAGAATGCCCCTCTCCCCATCAGTGTGACTACTACCTCTGAGGGTTTAGAGCTTGAGGTAGTCACCTCATACAAGTACTTGGAAGTATGGCTAGATGGTACACTGTCCTTCTCTCAGCACATATCAAAGCTGCAGGCTAAGGTTAAATCTAGACTTGGTTTCCTCAATCATCATCACTCCTCTTTCACCCGAGCTGCCAAACTAACCCTAGATTTCGGAGACGTAATTTATAGATCGGCAGGTAAGGGTGCTCTCAAGCGGCTAGATGTTCTTTACCATTCGGCCATCAGATTTGCCACCAATGCTCCTGAAAGGACACATCACTGCACTCTATACTCCTCTGTAAACTGGTTATCTCTGTATACCCATCGCAAGACCCACTGGTTGATGCTTATTTCTAAAACCTTCCTAGGCCTCCCTCCCCCCTATCTGAGATATCTACTGAAGCCCTCATCCTCCACATACAACACCTGTTCTGCCAGTCACTTTCTGCCTAGTGTAATAAAGGTTTAAAAAAAACACTGAAGCATGCACAAGAGCACCAGCTGTTATGGACGACTGTGATCACGCTTTCTGTAGCCAATGTGAGCAAGACCTTTCAACAGGTCAACATTCACAAAGCCGTGGGGCCAGATGGATTACCAGGACGTGTACTCAGAGCATGCATGGACCAACTGGCAAGTGTCTTCACTGACATTTTCAACCTCTCCCTGACCAAGTCTGTAATACCTACATGTTTCAAGCAGATTACCATAGTCCCTGTGCCCAAGGAAGCAAAGGTAACCTGCCTAACCTCCTGTAGCACTCACGTCGGTAGCCATGAAGTGCTTTGAAAAGCTGGTCATGGCTCACATCAACACCATCATCCCGGGAACCCTAGACCCATTCCAATTCGCGTACTGCCCCAACAGATCCACAGATGACGCAATCTCTATTGCACTCCACACTGCCCTTACCCACCTGGACAAAAGGAATACCTATGTGAGAATATTCATTGACTACAGCTCAGCGTTAATTGACTGCAGCCCCCCCCCCCCCCCCTCCCCCCTGTTTTTTACACTGCTGTTACTCGCTGTTTATTATCTATACATAGTCACTTCACCCCTACCTACAGTGGGGCAAAAAAGTTTTTAGTCAGCCACCAATTGTGCAAGTTCTCCCACTTAAAAAGATGAGAGAGGCCTGTAATTTTCATCATAGGTACACTTCAACTATGACAGACAAAATGAGAAACAAAATCCAGAAAATCACATTGTAGGATTTTTAATGAATTTATTTACAAATTATGGTGGAAAATAAGTATTTGGTCAATAACAAAAGTTTATCTCAATACTTTGTTATATGCCCTTTGTTGGCAATGACAGAGGTCAAACGTTTTCTGTAAGTCTTCACAAGGTTTTCACACACTGTTGCTGGTAATTTTGGCCCATTCCTCCATGCAGATCTCCTCTAGAGCAGTAATGTTTTGGGGCTGTTGCTGGGCAACACAGACCTTCAACTCCCTCCAAAGATTTTCTATGGGGTTGAGATCTGGAGACTGGCTAGGCCACTCCAGGACCTTGAAATGCTTCTTACGAAGCCACTCCTTCGTTGCCCGGGCGGTGTGTTTGGTATCATTGTCATGCTGAAAGACCCAGCCACATGAAGTGCTTTGAAAAGCTGGTCATGGCTCACATCAACACCATCATCCCGGGAACCCTAGACCCATAGACTCAATGCCCTTGCTGATGGAAGGAGGTTTTCACTCAAAATCTCACGATACATGGCCCCATTCATTCCTTCCTTTACACGGATCAGTCATCCTGGTCCCTTTGCAGAAAAACAGCCCCAAAGCATGATGTTTCCACCCCCATGCTTCACAGTAGGTATGGTGTTCTTTGGATGCAACTCAGCTTTCTTTGTCCTCCAAACACGACAAGTTGAGTTTTTACCAAAAAGTTATATTTTGGTTTCATCTGACCATATGACATTCTCCCAATCTTCTTCTGGATCATCCAAATGCTCTCTAGCAAACTTCAGACGGGCCTGGACATGTACTGGCTTAAGCAGGGAGACACGTCTGGCACTGCAGGATTTGAGTCCCTGGCGGCGTAGTGTGTTACTGATGGTAGGCTTTGTTACTTTGGTCCCAGCTCTCTGCAGATCATTCACTAGGTCCCCCCGTGTGGTTCTGGGATTTTTGCTCACCCTCCTCTCTCTCTCTCTCCCCTCCTCTCTCTCCCCTCCTCTCTCCCTCTCCCCTCCTCTCTCTCTCCCCTCCTCTCTCTCTCTCCCCTCCTCTCTCTCTCTCCCCTCCTCTCTCTCTCCCCTTCTCTCTCCCTCTCCCCTCCTCTCTCTCAATGTTGCAGTATGAAAACATGTCTCTCTCCCCTCCTCTCTCTCTCCCCTCCTCTCTCTCTCTCCCCTCCTCTCTCTCTTAATGTTGCAGTATGAAGACACGTCTCTCTCCTATCTCCCTCCCGTCCCCCCAGCAGGCCCTGGTGTTCTCTGTGTGTCAGAAACAAAAAGTTGTTGAATTCCAACCAGAGAGATTAGCATCTTAATAGATCTCAACTACAGCACACCCCTACCAGATAGCGCCTTGTCAACACAACGCAACGCCACCCCTACCAGATAGCGCCTCGTCAACACAACCCAACGCCACCCCTACCAGATAGCGCCTCGTCAACACAACACAACGCCACCCCTACCAGATAGCGCCTCGTCAACCCAACCCAACGCCACCCCAGCAAGATAACGCCTCGTCAACACAACGCCACCCCAGCCAGATAGCGCCTCGTCAACACAACCCAACGCCACCCCAGCCAGATAGCGCCACGTCAACACAACCCAACGCCACCCCAGCCAGATAGCGCCTCGTCAACACAACCCAACGCCACCCCAGCCAGATAGCGCCTCGTCAACATAACCCAACGCCACCCCAGCCAGATAGCGCCTCGTCAACACAACCCAATGACACCCCTACCAGATAGCGCCTCGTCAACAAAACCCAACGGCCACCTTACCAGAAAGCGCCTCGTCAACACAACCCAACGCCACCCCTACCAGATAGCGCCTCGTCAACACAACCCAACGGCCACCTTACCAGAAAGCGCCTCGTCAACACAACCCAACGCCACCCCTACCAGATAGCGCCTCGTCAACACAACCCAAAGCCACCCCAGCAAGATAGCGCCTCGTCAACACAACCCAACGCCACCCCTACCAGATAGCGCCTCGTCAACACAACCAAATGCCACCCCTACCAGATAGCACCTCGTCAACACAACCCAACGCCACCCCTACCAGATAGCGCCTCGTAAACACAACCCAATGCCACCCCTACCAGATAGCGCCTCGTCAACACAACCCAACGCCACTCCAGCAAGATGGCGCCTCGTCAACACAACCCAACGCCACCCCAGCCAGATAGCGCCTCGTCAACACAACCCAACGCCACCCCTACCAGATAGCGCCACATCAACACAACCCAACGCCACCCCAGCCAGATAGCGCCTCATCAACCCAACGCCACCCCAGCCAGATAGCGCCTCGTCAACCCAACGCCACCCCAGCCAGATAGCGCCTCGTCAACCTAACGCCACCCCAGCCAGATAGCGCCTCGTCAACACAACCCAACGCCACCCCAGCCAGATAGCGCATTGTCAACACAACCCAACGCCCACCTTACCAAATAGCGCCTCATAAACACAACCCAACGCCACCCCAGCCAGATAGCGCCTCGTCAACCAAACGCCACCCCAGCCAGATAGCGCCTCGTCAACACAACCCAACGCCACCCCAGCCAGATAGCGCCTCGTCAAACCAACGCCACCCCAGCCAGATAGAGCCTCGTCAAACCAACGCCACCCCAGCCAGATAGCGCCTCGTCAACACAACCCAACGCCACCCCAGCCAGATAGCGCCTCGTCAACACAACCCAACGCCACCCCAGCCAGATAGCGCCTCGTCAACACAACCCAACGCCACCCCAGCCAGATAGCGCCTCGTCAACACAACCCAATGCCACCTCTACCAGATAGCGCCTCGTCAACACAACCCAACGCCACCCCTACCCGATAGCGCCTCGTCAACACAACCCAACGCCACCCCTACCAGATAGCGCCTCGTCAACCCAACGCCATCCCTACCAGATAGCGCCTCGTCAACACAACCCAACGGCCACCTTACCAGATAGCGCCTCGTCAACACAACCCAACGCCACCCCTACCAGATAGCGCCTCGTCAACACAACCCAACGCCACCCCTACCAGATAGCGCCTCGTCAACACAACCCAACGCCACCCCTACCAGATAGCGCCTCGTAAACACAACCCAATGCCACCCCTACCAGATAGCGCCTCGTCAACACAACCCAACGCCACCCCAGCAAGATAGCGCCTCGTCAACACAACCCAACGCCACCCCAGCCAGATAGCGCCTCGTCAACACAACCCAACGCCACCCCTACCAGATAGCGCCACGTCAACACAACCCAACGCCACCCCAGCCAGATAGCGCCTCGTAAACCCAACGCCACCCCAGCCAGATAGCGCCTCGTCAACACAACCCAACGCCACCCCAGCCAGATAGCGCCTCGTCAACACAACCCAACGCCCACCTTACCAGATAGCGCCTCGTCAACACAACCCAACGCCACCCCTACCAGATAGCGCCTCGTCAACACAACCCAACGCCACCCCTACCAGATAGCGCCTCGTAAACACAACCCAACGCCACCCCAGCCAGATAGCGCCTCGTCAACACAACCCAACGCCACCCCAGCCAGATAGCGCCTCGTCAACACAACCCAACGCCACCCCAGCCAGATAGCGCCTCGTCAACACAACCCAACGCCACCCCAGCCAGATAGCGCCTCGTCAACACAACCCAATGCCACCTCTACCAGATAGCGCCTCGTCAACACAACCCAACGCCACCCCTACCCGATAGCGCCTCGTCAACACAACCCAACGCCACCCCTACCAGATAGCGCCTCGTCAACCCAACGCCATCCCTACCAGATAGCGCCTCGTCAACACAACCCAACGGCCACCTTACCAGATAGCGCCTCGTCAACACAACCCAACGCCACCCCTACCAGATAGCGCCTCGTCAACACAACCCAACGCCACCCCTACCAGATAGCGCCTCGTCAACACAACCCAACGCCACCCCTACCAGATAGCGCCTCGTAAACACAACCCAATGCCACCCCTACCAGATAGCGCCTCGTCAACACAACCCAACGCCACCCCAGCAAGATAGCGCCTCGTCAACACAACCCAACGCCACCCCAGCCAGATAGCGCCTCGTCAACACAACCCAACGCCACCCCTACCAGATAGCGCCACGTCAACACAACCCAACGCCACCCCAGCCAGATAGCGCCTCGTAAACCCAACGCCACCCCAGCCAGATAGCGCCTCGTCAACACAACCCAACGCCACCCCAGCCAGATAGCGCCTCGTCAACACAACCCAACGCCCACCTTACCAGATAGCGCCTCGTCAACACAACCCAACGCCACCCCTACCAGATAGCGCCTCGTCAACACAACCCAACGCCACCCCTACCAGATAGCGCCTCGTAAACACAACCCAACGCCACCCCAGCCAGATTGCGCCTCGTCAACCCAACGCCACCCCAGCCAGATAGCGCCTCGTCAACACAACCCAACGCCACCCCAGCCAGATTGCGCCTCGTCAACACAAACCAACGCCACCCCAGCCAGATAGCGCCTCGTCAACACAACCCAACGCCACCCCAGCCAGATAGCGCCTCGTCAACACAACCCAACGCCACCCCAGCCAGATAGTTGGTGCTATCATTCCACTCCTTTTAAGCAATAAAACAGAGTCACACACTCCATATGTACAACCTTCCAGTCACTCCATATGATCATTCCACTCCTTGTCAAACATACGACATGGAGCACAAGGAGTGGAATGTTACGACACGGAGCACAAGGAGTGGAATGTTACGACACGGAGCACAAGGAGTGGAATGTTACGACACGGAGCACAAGGAGTGGAATGTTACGACACGGAGCACAAGGAGTGGAATGTTACGACACGGAGCACAACGAGTGGAATGTTATGACACGGAGCACAAGGACTGGAATGTTACGACACGGAGCACAAGGAGTGGAATGTTACGACACGGAGCACAAGGAGTGGAATGTTACGACACGGAGCACAAGGAGTGGAATGTTACGACACGGAGCACAAGGAGTGGAATGTTACGACACGGAGCACAAGGACTGGAATGTTACGACACGGAGCACAAGGAGTGGAATTTTAGCACAAAACAGGTCTGGATTTTAGGCTAATTCCAGCCCTGTTTCCAATCTCGGAACTAAAGGCTACTGGAAAGGTTTGGATTATAAACATCTACTTCTATACTACACTATATCAGACAACAGAACATCAGACTGTTTTGTTTAGTATCTGCAGGTGAATCAGACCTGTCTGTTTAGCTGTGTTCCCTGGGATTAGTCTGACTTCATCACAATGCCTTTAATCTAGCTTCTGATTGGTAGGCAGGCTGGTGGAACAGGCCAATGAGACAGTGTGGTGTACTGTAGGCTGTGGCAGCGCCGCCCATTGTGCGTCCCTTGTCGTCAGATTGTGTGTTGGGGTGGCACGGCCCAGCCTGGCAGCAGTAGACAAAGTGATGGCCGTCCCCTTGAGATTCCACCTGTTACTGCCAAAGTCGCTCTAATCGACAAGCCTCGTTAAGGATGAACTCTCTCTCACCTCGCTGTCAAAACTTCATCTTCTCATTCGCCTGACAGATGCACACACACCCCGTCACGTCTCCATGACCTCCATTCCATCTGTTCCTAGCTCCTCCCCCTGATGGAACATGTCTAACAGCTCCTGGCCCTCCTATAGCTCCTCCCACCAGCCTCTACATCTACTGTCCTCCTATAGCTCCTCCCCCTGATGGAACATGTCTAACAGCTCCTGGCCCTCTTCCTCTACTGTCCTCCTATAGCTCCTCCCACCAGCCTCTACATCTACTGTCCTCCTATAGCTCCTCCCCCTGATGGAACATGTCTAACAGCTCCTGGCCCTCTTCCTCTACTGTCCTCCTATAGCTCCTCCCACCAGCCTCTACATCTACTGTCCTCCTATAGCTCCTCCCACCAGCCTCTACATCTACTGTCCTCCTATAGCTCCTCCCCCTGATGGAACATGTCTAACAGCTCCTGGCCCTCCTATAGCTCCTCCCACCAGCCTCTACATCTACTGTCCTCCTATAGCTCCTCCCCCTGATGGAACATGTCTAACAGCTCCTGGCCCTCTTCATCTACTGTCCTCCTATAGCCCCTCCCCCTGATGGAACATGTCTAACAGCTCCTGGCCCTCTTCCTCTACTGTCCTCCTATAGCTCCTCCCACCAGCCTCTTCATCTACTGTCCTCCTGTAGCCCCTCCCCCTGATGAAACATGTCTAACAGCTCCTGGCCCTCTTCCTCTACTGTCCTCCTATAGCTCCTCCCACCAGCCTCTACATCTACTGTCCTCCTATAGCTCCTCCACCTGATGGAACATGTCTAACAGTTCCTGGCCCTCTTCATCTACTGTCCTCCTATAGCCCCTCCCCCTGATGGAACATGTCTAACAGCTCCTGGCCCTCTTCCTCTACTGTCCTCCTATAGCTCCTCCCACCAGCCTCTACATCTACTGTCCTCCTATAGCTCCTCCCCCTGAGGGAAATTATTGGTCTGTTATTCAGCTAGACATTGGATGCATCCCAAAATAGCACCCTATTCCCTATATAGTGTACTACTTTAGACCACAACCCTATGGCACCCTGTTCCCTATATAGTGCACTAATGTAGACCAGAGCCCTATGGTACACTATTCCCTATATAGTGCCCTACTGTTGACCAGAGCCCTATGGTACACCATTCCCTATATAGTGCCCTACTGTTGACCAGAGCCCTATGGTACACCATTCCCTATATAGTGCACTACTGTTGACCAGAGCCCTATGGTACACTATTCCCTATATAGTGCCCTACTGTTGACCAGAGCCCTATGGTACACCATTCCCTATATAGTGTACTACTTTAGACCAGATCCCTATGGTACACTATTCACTATATAGTGTACTACTTTAGACCAGATCCCTATGGTACACTATTCCCTATATAGTGCACTACTGTTGACCAGAGCCCTATGGTACACTATTCCCTATATAGTGTACTACTTTAGACCAGAGCCCTATGGTACACTATTCCCTATATAGTGCCCTACTGTTGACCAGAGCCCTATGGTACACTATTCCCTACATAGTGCACTACTTTAGACCAGAGCCCTATGGTACACTATTCCCTATATAGTGTACTACTTTAGACCAGAGCCCTATGGTACACTATTCCCTATATAGTGCACTACTGTTGACCAGAGCCCTATGGTACACTATTCCCTATATAGTGCACTACTGTTGACCAGAGCCCTATGGTACACTATTCCCTATATAGTGCACTACTGTTGACCAGAGCCCTATGGTACACTATTCCCTATATAGTGCACTACTGTTGACCAGAGCCCTATGGTACACTATTCCCTATATAGTGCACTACTTTAGACCAGAGCCCTATGGTACACTATTCCCTATATAGTGCACTACTGTTGACCAGAGCCCTATGGCACACTATTCCCTATATAGTGCACTACTGTTGACCAGAGCCCTATGGTACACTATTCCCTATATAGTGCACTACTGTTGACCAGAGCCCTATGCCACAAAATGGTGAATAGGGTACCATTTGAGATGCAGTTTAAGAGGGATCCTCCAGGAGAGGTCATGGCCAACCTTTTCAGAGAAGTTCCTCTGCATCTGTCTCCTAGCAACATCAGAACAGTCCTTCAGTTGATTGGTCTCCTTCCTGGATGATGTTGTTGTTGCTAACAGTTCCAGTAGATATTACTGTAGCCTCCAAAACCCAGGCTTCTCACAGTAGTGGAGTGAATGAGATGGGGTTTTGGAAGGCTGGCCACGCAATACTTCTATTACAGTAGATTTACAGTAGATGTAGTATATCTCATCTGTCTGTAATGTGTATCCATGATATCAATCCCCTTCTGAGCCTGTCGGACGGACAGACAGACGCCATCTTGATAATGGCAGAGGTCAGAGAATGGAGCCAGTCAGTCTCCCGATCGACTCGCCAGGCCTGGACGGAGGGAGTGGCGGGGAGCGGTGTGATGTCACCAACACATACCAGGGGGCAGGGGATTAAAAGGGCAGTCTGGGGACAAGCTGAGGGAACACAAAACACTTGGTATGTGTCCAAAAATTGCAACCTATTCCCTTAAATAGTGCACTATGTAGGGAATAGGGCCCCATTTGGAACGCATTCCTTGTCCTCTTATAGTGTTTATAGGTGGTTAATCATGTTCACCATCACTACTTCCTCTATTCTACTAGTATGTTTATAGGTGGTTAATCATGTTCACCATCACTACTTCCTCTATTCTACCAGTATGTTTATAGGTGGTTAATCATGTTCACCATCACTACTTCCTCTATTCTACCAGTATGTTTATAGGTGGTTAATCATGTTCACCATCACTACTTCCTCTATTCTACCAGTATGTTTATAGGTGGTTAATCATGTTCACCATCACTACTTCCTCTATTCTACCAGTATGTTTATAGGTGGTTAATCATGTTCACCATCACTACTTCCTCTATTCTACCAGTATGTTTATAGGTGGTTAATCATGTTCACCATCACTACTTCCTCTAGTCTACCGGTGTGTGTGCTATCTAATTGGCACCTTGTAAGTGGTTGTTGTGCTGTGTGATTGTTGCAGCTTTATCCGATTGGACATGTATCACATTCCCTATGTTCAATAGGAAAGCGATATTAGCAGGCGCGCGTTGTCTTCATTGCGCGTGCACACACGAATTTCCAAGCATATGTCCTTGTACTAAAACTCATTATTCTTACTCGTTTTGTAAGAAACAAGCCTGAAACCTTGACCAAAGACTACTGACACCCAGTGGAAGCCATAGGAATTTCATACTGGGAGTTTAATTATTTCCCTATACTTTCCATTGTAAGAGCATAGGCTCTCAAAAACAAATTCTGGTTGGTTTTTCTTTGGATTTACTCCTACCATATCTGTGTTATATTCTCCTACATTATTATAACATTTCTACGAACTTCAGAGTGTTGTCTTTCCAATGGTACCAATTATATGCATATCCTGGCTTCAGGGCCTGAGCAACAGGCAGTTTACTTTGGGTGCGTCAGTCAGGCGGAAATGGAGAAAAAGGGGCCCTTAACTTCAAGCTAGGTCTTGTAAGGTTGTATTCCGCATTTCACTGTGAGGTCTACACCTGTTGTATTTAGCATGTCACAGTGTGGTCTACACCTGTTGTATTCAGCATGTCACAGTGTGGTCTACACCTGTTGTATTCAGCATTTCACTGTGAGGTCTACACCTGTTGTATTCAGCATGTCACCGTGAGGTCTACACCTGTTGTATTCAGCATATGTGACAAATACAATTTCATTTGATGACCGCTGGTGGAGAAACTAGTCAGCTGTCATACTTTAGTGAATGTTATACATCAGATCCCTTCTATTAAGCAAACTAGACACCATTTTGTAGTTATTTTAATTTATGGACAGATGGGCACACTCCAACACTCAGACATAATTTACAAACACAGTATTTGTGTTGAGTGAGTCCACCAGATCAGAGGCAGTATTTGTGTTTAGTGAGTCCGCCAGATCAGAGGCAGTATTTGTGTTTAGTGAGTCCGACAGAACAGAGGCAGTATTTGTGTTTAGTGAGTCCGACAGAACAGAGGCAGTATTTGTGTTTAGTGAGTCCGCCAGATCAGAGGCAGTATTTGTGTTTAATGAGTCCTCCAGATCAGAGGCAGTATCTGTGTTTAGTGAGTCCCCCAGATCAGAGGCAGTATCTGTGTTTAGTGAGTCCCCCAGATCAGAGGCAGTATCTGTGTTTAGTGAGTCCCCCAGATCAGAGGCAGTATCTGTGTTTAGTGAGTCCCCCAGATCAGAGGCAGTATCTGTGTTTAGTGAGTCCCCCAGATCAGAGGCAGTATCTGTGTTTAGTGAGTCCCCCAGATCAGAGGCAGTATCTGTGTTTAGTGAGTCCCCCAGATCAGAGGCAGTATCTGTGTTTAGTGAGTCCCCCAGATCAGAGGCAGTATCTGTGTTTAGTGAGTCCTCCAGATCAGAGGCAGTATCTGTGTTTAGTGAGTCCCCCAGATCAGAGGCAGTATTTGTGTTTAGTGAGTCCGCCAGATCAGAGGCAGTAGGGATGGATGGTGAATTGGACCATATTTCTTTCCTGCCTGAGCCCTCTAAATGTAACAGTACATGGCAGGGAAAATGGAGTTAAAAGGACAGATTTTCTTTAGGAATAATGTGAAAGTTGTCACAAATATGAATAAAGTCGAGTACAGATACCTTAAGACATGACTTAAGTACGTGCAAGTATTTTTACTTAAGTAGGCTACTTTTCACCACTGAGAATTACATGATATTTCTATGGTATGGTTAGTTATTATATAGATCTATCCTAAAACAATGCCCTACAGTCCCTCTGAATCTCCATAGGTGGTGCGATGTATGGTCATATCCTTATGGTTCCTGTATATATCCATCTTAGTGATGTATGGTCATATCCTTATGGTTCCTGTATATATCCATCTTAGTGATGAATGGTCATATCCTTACGGTTCCTGTATATATCCATCTTAGTGATGAATGGTCATATCCTTATGGTTCCTGTATATATCCATCTTAGTGATGAATGGTCATATCCTTATGGTTCCTGTATATATCCATCTTAGTGATGTATGGTCATATCCTTATGGTTCCTGTATATATCCATCTTAGTGATGAATGGTCATATCCTTATGGTTCCTGTATATATCCATCTTAGTGATGTATGGTCATATCCTTATGGTTCCTGTATATATCCATCTTAGTGGTGTGATGTATGGTCACATCCTTATGGTTCCTGTACATATCCATCTACGTGGCTACTTCTCATTCTCTTCATTGACTGCCATCTATATGTAGCGCTTTTCAATGTTATTTACTTTGAATATTCTTCAAGCATTTGACTCTATTCACATTGTATTTTGATATCTTTTCGATATCGAAATAATGCAATATTGTCATTTTAGGGCTTTGGGCAAGTGGCCTGGTGTTGGCTAGGTTACCTTCATAAACAGAAATGGTTTGTCGGATTTTAAAACAAGTCATTATTATCCGTGACTTTGCTGAACGTCTTCCGGCGTTCTATTGTCAGGACCTGGAGGACACGTTGCACGCTAGACATTTGATTCGCCAACGACAGTCCTCACAGAACGGTTTCAACTAGAGAGCTACCGCAACATTTTCTGGGTCAGAAGATATCAAAATAGGTCTGATTTAATTGTTCGTCTGCAATATATAAAACAAATACTGGGTTGAATTTGCGTGAATTTGTATTTGAGAAAAATCGATCATGTTTGTATAGAATAAAAGATGTTGAGTTTGGATTGAAAAATGTCAATTAAACAGAATTGAAATAATCGCACCATCTATGTAATGTTACCGTAAAATTCAAAGAAAAACTTTAACCCATAAACAAGTTGTGGAGTTTAGAAGGTGAACAGATGACATTAAATGACGCAGTTACAGCCTGACAACTATTACTGTAATTACATATAGTTAAACAATACTAGTGACTCAATTTAATAATGACAATTTCCTTCCTTTATAATTCAACAATTGTCTCAAGACAGACAATCCCACTATACACCTAGGTCACTATCTTTATTGATTATCTATTCTTCTAGTATACACCTAGGTCACTATCTTTATTGATTATCTATTCTTCTAGTATACACCTAGGTCACTATCTTTATTGATTATCTATTCTTCTAGTATACACCTAGGTCACTAGCTTTGTGATAGGTCTATTCCTCAAAAGGGAGAACAATAAACAATTTCCTTGGGATGTAACAATTGAAATTTTAATAAATCCTAACTCAATACATTTTGAGGATGAGGCTATAGAATTTCAGCGGGTAAACTGCTAAAGTGTTCCATCTCTTTAAACGCGTATTCACTCCGTCTATTATATTCATAGTCCTCCAACTCCAATCAGATAAACGACAGTCAATATAACTACAATTGGAATTTCTGAATTATACTCCTATAAATATTATAGGCCTGAAGTTTTGAACCTGCTACGCCGCATTCCTGGAATTGGCCGTTTGACAACTAAAGTTCAAAGGTCATGAAGAAAATAGACTTCAAAAGAGGATTTCGAGTTGAGGTATGGGGTGATGTGGGTATTAGCTAACATCTTATCATCTATTTGACACATTTATCGAAACTGTTTTAACTGTTTTCTTTACATTTTCTTTAGAAGAAAGTAAGCCTATGACATCAACAGTTTGGGTCAACACCTGAAAATGAAAGCAATTTATAACACAAAAATAAAAACTTCATTCTGAGAACAACATTGCAGATCACTTAAATATTTGTATTAAATACAAATGGCGTATGTTTATTTTTTATTTTATAAACGATCAACTATAATCAAATCCCGCAAAATGAAAGTTTACATTACATCGAATCGAAATGATTTTGGCCTCAGTGGCGGTGTTAGTGCGGTGACGGTAACCTATAGTTAGCCTCATATATAAAAGCGTAAAATTCCCTATGTTATTGGGCAAATAAAGTGTCTCAAGTTAATAAGGCTATTTATTTTACAAGGTCTTTGCTCTTGCTGCTTTTTAAGGCATCTCATGTGTGGTCTGTCTAAAGTTTAGTGCATTACTAAAATGGCAGCATGACAGTAGCCTCGGACTAATGAGTATAATTATTATTCTTTCTATTTAAAACTCTAAACACAAACATTAGATAGGCCTACAAGGGTGAATAGGCCTGTTCATTAAAATAAATAAATCAATAAATGAATTATCTTTGAGGTAATATTTTCCTTAAATTTAGACTTGGTTTCCTCTACCGTAATCGCTCCTCTTTCACCCCAGCTGCCAAACTAACCGTGATTCAGATGACCATCCTACCCATGCTAGATTACGGAGACGTCATTTACAGATTGGCAAATAAGGGTGCTCTCGAGCGGCTAGATGTTCTTTACCATCCGGCCATCAGATTTGCCACGAATGCTCCTTATAGGACACATCACTGCACTCTATACTCCTCTGTAAACGGGTCATCTCTGAATACCCGTCGGAAGACCCACTGGTTGATGCTTATTTATAAAACCCCCTTAGACCTCACTCCACCCTATCTGAGATATCTACTGCAGCCCTCATCCTCCACATACAACCCCCGTTCTGCCAGTCACATTCTGTTAAAGGTCCCCAAAGCACAAACACCCCTGGGTCACTCGTCTATTCAGTTCGCTGCAGCTAGTGACTAGAACGAGCTGCAACAAACACTCAAACTGGACAGTTTTATCTCAATCTCTTCATTCAAAGACTCAATCATGGAAACTCTTACTGACAGTTGTGGCTGCTTTGTGTGTTGTATTGTTGTCTCTACCTTCTTGTCCTTTGTGCTGTTGTCTGTGCTTAATAATGATTGTACCATGTTTTGTGCTGCTACCATGTTGTGCTGCTGCCTTGTTATGTTGTTGTCTTAGGTCTCTTATGTAGTATTGCGTTGTCTCTCTTGTGTTGATGTGTGTTTTGTCCTGTATTTATGTTATTTATTCTTATTTTTAATCCCAGCCCCCGTCCCCGCAGGAGGTGGTAGGCCATCATTGTAAATAAGAATTTGTTTTTAACTGACTTGCCTAGTTAAATAAAGGTTAAATACAAATAAAATAATAATTCAATGTTGGGACTAATTTAATGTTTTTAGGCTTACAATATCTGATTAGTGCATAGGCGATTATAACATAGATGTAGGCCAGGTCAAATAGTAGACTTTTAAACGAACAATTAAAAGTATATTGTCATTTATAAATCAATATTATATTATGTAGACCTTCAGAAGCTGAACGTTTGTTCAAATAGTGGTGGAAGACTGTCAATGGTATGCCCAAACAGAAAGCTTTCGCCTACCTATAACATATACTACATATAGGCCTGTGAATGGTGGTAGGCTAAATATTGAGGTATTATTATATTGCGGTCCTGCCGGTTTAACGTCGTGTGATACCGCTCTGAGGGGGCGCTCATTAGGTTGCTGTCCGTGCGCTAATAGACGACCCTGCGGGAGCCAATCGTAATCGGCCTGCCTGCTCTCACGCCCTGTTGACTAGAGTTTACCTGGCAACGCAACGATTTAGAATGGAGATATTTAATAGACCGTGTTAGGCCTATAAACCTGGGCCAAATGTAGACCTAGTTCAGTGTAGATGTTGAAATAAACAGGGTGTACATGAGAAATATTTGTCAATAAGCCTTCAAATAGGCCAAAAACAAGAAAATTCCACCACTCGTCAGCCTCCATCTGGTTAAGTAATGTTTTGTGAACAAAGTTAGACCTAGTACTAGTAAGCTGTCTGTACATTTGAAAGGAAGCTATTATTATTTAGTATTTTTCAGTCATGAAAATACATCTGGGCTATTTTTATCCAAAGCGATATATGTTGTAAGACCCATTGACTGCATGATTGCGTTTTGAATACAGTAGCTCTTTATGGTTGGTTGGCTTCTGAAATATCGTAACGTGAAATGGCAGAAACTCCAGTGGATGTTGACACCAGTATGGCGCCAGTCTAAGAGAGAGATTACTGTGATTTAGAACGACAAGTTGGAAGGAACAACTACTGATCACACCAATATCACATTCCACGACAACACACACACACACACACACACACACCCACACACACACACACACACATACATTTGAATGAGAAATAGCTTTTATTAATAAATCATGATTTATAATTTAATATGGTATGGCAATACTTTGCCACAGTACATCAGTGTTGTTTCAAAATCAACAAACATAATTTGTATCAATAAAACATTCACACAAGCACATCAGCTGCAGTCATTTGCACAGCCACTGAAAGTATTGAAGGTTACCAATACCCTGCAGTGATGCAGTATATGGCTGAGGAAGTCATTCCCAACCACACTGCTCATTACATCTGATGAATGACCCAGTATTTAGTTGTCCATGTGGAAACCCTAAGAGGTGTATCTTCTTAAGGAGTGAAAATTGCTTTTTCATATTGACTTTATTTGTTAAGGATGTAGCAACGCAGGCAATCACCACATGAAAGTTACCAGATATATCCTGATACTTACAAAGATGACTTAACTCATTTGAACTGTAACCTATCTGTCAGTGGGATGGTGGTAACATGAATATAGTTCTGTCAGGGGGATGGTGGTAACATGAATATAGTTCTGTCAGGGGGATGGTGGTAACATTAATATAGTTCTGTCAGGGGGATGGTGGTAACATGAATATAGTTCTGTCAGGGGGATGGTGGTAACATGAATATAGTTCTGTCAGGGGGGTGGTGGTAACATGAATATAGTTCTGTCAGGGGGATGGTGGTAACATGAATATAGTTCTGTCAGGGGGATGGTGGTAACATGAATATAGTTCTGTCAGGGGGATGGTGGTAACATGAATATAGTTCTGTCAGGGGGATGGTGGTAACATGAACTGGCGATATGGTACACTATACCATCCAGAACGGAGTCAATAAGGACCATGGGATCGTGACCCAGAACATGTTTTTTTACATTTTCACATTTAATTGGGTTGGGATTTGAGTCCTGGTATCATATGAACACATAAGACATGGGAAATGTGTAGAATTGCAGGAAATGAGCTTTTCAACTGCTAAGGGCTGTGAACAGTTGAACGGTTTGGGTTGTGAGGGTCTGTTACACTGATGAATGACAATATCCATCCAGACCTTTGCCATCTAGGACATCGGTGTGCTCAGATCATCTCTAATAGTATTAGAGTACCCCTGGACTACTGTGTTTATTGAAATATTCAAGGAAACTATTCATGTTTTAGTTCCATGTTTGGAGCACATTATACAAAAAGACATGTATGGAAAAAAGACAAAGTTGGAAAAAAACTACAACAATTCCCTTGTCATTTTCTTATCCAGGGTCAAATGGAAAACATTTGTAAAAAATCAAAATCATTAACATGCACAATAAATATACATACAGGGTCAAATAAATACTCTATTTTGTTTCCCAAATCATGATTTGTGAGGAGGATCCCTGTCATTTAATTAGTCTCTTTTCATGCTTTAGAACAGTGGTTCCCAACCAGGGGTACTAGGACCCCTGGGGGTACTTGGCCTAACCTCAGGGGTTACTGGAGAAGACTCATGAGACCATAGGCCTGCTAGTAAAATGCACCTGAGTGGGTACTCCAGGGAGACTCCAGGGGTACTCCAGGGGACTTTGGGGCTACTCCGGGGGGGACTCCAGGGGTACTCCAGGGGACTCCGGGGGGACTCCGGGGGGACTCCAGGGGACTCCGGGGGGACTCCAGGGGACTCCGGGCAGAGTAACATCTAGTTGCTGGTACAGTTACAGATAAAGGTTGTGAACCACTGCTTTAGAATGTTGCCTGTTCCTCTGACAGTTCCACCCATAGAACATTCTAGTTCTATGATTCCATTCCTGGTGTGTTCTGGAATGTTCTTATTCTACTGCATCGACATGTAAGGCCAATTAAAACTGCTTCCGGAAAGCAACATATCCCTAATGAGAGTTTCTATTGGTGTTTTTCCGACCAACCGGATGAAGAATAACTGTTCTATAACGGACGAGGAGACGGTGCGTAGAGAGGGCAGACGGAGTAGTAGCTTCCCAAACCGGTTCGGTTGGTTAGGGTACTGGCTCCTGATGTACTCTTCCAGGGCGCACTGGGACTTCTCCTGAAGATCGTCCACGTGAGTCACGTCTGACAGACCGCACGCATCTATAAAAACAGAGAATTAAAATCAGAAATCATTATCAATAATATAGGCTTATCTTCTTCGTGTACAATGCAATATTGGCTAATATTAGATCATCAATTAATTACAAATAACACAATGGCAGAGTTTACACAGGCAGCCCAATTCCGTTCTCGTTTTTGCTCTTTTGATTAATCAAATCAGCTCTTTGACCAAAAATTGAGCAAAATATCAGAATTGGGCTGCTTGTGTAAATCCAGCCAATATGGCATAGACATTTAACGCCTACGGCAATTTTTCGAAATCAATATTAATATAGGCTATTGTTTACAGTATGTTGTATGCCTATGTAGGCCCACTCCAATTTATGAAATAAATTTAACTGCTTTAAAAACAAGACAAAGCTAATTATGCCGTATTTGCTTAATTCAAAATGGCGCTACAGGGGTGTATCAATAGAACATGGCCCTCTCTTTGAATTGAAACGGGTCCGAAGTAACATGACAAACAGGCCTATATAACGTTCAGCCCTGTCTGCTAAATTAAACGGGTCAATAATAACATGACAAACAGGCCTATATAACGTTCAGCCCTGTCTGCTAAATTAAACGGGTCAATAATAACATGACAAACAGGCCTATATAACGTACAGCCCTGTCTGCTAAATTAAACGGGTCAATAATAACATGACAAACAGGCCTATATAACGTTCAGCCCTGTCTGCTAAATTAAACGGGTCAATAATAACATGACAAACAGGCCTATATAACGTTCAGCCCTGTCTGTTAAATTAAACGGGTCTATAATAACATGACAGTCATATATAACGTACAGCCCTGTCTGCTAAATTAAACGGGTCTATAATAACATGACAGTCATATATAACGTACAGCCCTGTCTGCTAAATTAAACGGGTCTATAATAACATGACAAACAGGCCTATATAACGTTCAGCCCTGTCTGCTAAATTAAACGGGTCAATAATAACATGACAAACAGGCCTATATAACGTTCAGCCCTGTCTGCTAAATTAAACGGGTCAATAATAACATGACAAACAGGCCTATATAACGTTCAGCCCTGTCTGCTAAATTAAACGGGTCAATAATAACATGACAAACAGGCCTATATAACGTTCAGCCCTGTCTGCTAAATTAAACGGGTCAATAATAACATCACAAACAGGCCTATATAACGTTCAGCCCTGTCTGCTAAATTAAACGGGTCAATAATAACATGACAAACAGGCCTATATAACGTTCAGCCCTGTCTGCTAAATTAAACGGGTCAATAATAACATGACAAACAGGCCTATATAACGTTCAGCCCTGTCTGCTAAATTAAACGGGTCAATAATAACATGACAAACAGGCCTATATAACGTTCAGCCCTGTCTGCTAAATTAAACGGGTCAATAATAACATGACAAACAGGCCTATATAACGTTCAGCCCTGTCTGCTAAATTAAACGGGTCAATAATAACATGACAAACAGGCCTATATAACGTTCAGCCCTGTCTGCTAAATTAAACGGGTCAATAATAACATGACAAACAGGCCTATATAACGTTCAGCCCTGTCTGCTAAATTAAACGGGTCTATAATAACATGACAAACAGGCCTATATAACGTTCAGCCCTGTCTGCTAAATTAAACGGGTCCGAAATAACATGACAAACAGGCCTATATAACGTTCAGCCCTGTCTGCTAAATTAAACGGGTCTATAATAACATGACAAACAGGCCTATATAACGTTCAGCCCTGTCTGCTAAATTAAACGGGTCAATAATAACATGACAAACAGGCCTATATAACGTACAGCCCTGTCTGCTAAATTAAACGGGTCAATAATAACATGACAAACAGGCCTATATAACGTACAGCCCTGTCTGCTAAATTAAACGGGTCTATAATAACATGACAAACAGGCCTATATAACGTTCAGCCCTGTCTGCTAAATTAAACGGGTCAATAATAACATGACAAACAGGCCTATATAACGTTCAGCCCTGTCTGCTAAATTAAACGGGTCTATAATAACATGACAGTCCTATATAACGTACCAGGTAGAACCCTCTGTGGAAAGGGTTCTACCTGGAACCAAAGAGGTTCTACCTGGAACAAAATACTGTTATTCAAAGGGTTCTCCTATGGGGACAGCCGAAGAACCCGTTTAGGTTCTAGATATCACCCTTTGTTCTAAGTGTAGCAGCGCTACAATAGTAGGAGTGAGTAAAGGGTTATGTCCTAGTTCTACAACACGTGCACAGAACACTGCTCACGGCCTGGCTCTGCGGTGACTAGTCTAATACTGTTTGTTTTACAGTCAAGGCATCCATCGACTTGAGTTGACAAAATACATGATTTGGTTTCTTTTTTTATAGGACATAAAAAAATAATTGTTCATCTCGCCACCATAAGGCTTTTTAGACTCAGGCCTAGTTGTTTAAATACATTATGGCATTTAAGAAATTCTGCAAAACGAAATTAAATATAGGTGTTCTTTATTATGGAATATTTAATTTTCTGTCGGTAATGGTTAAGTTGTGTGGCTGATGATAGGTGAATCATTTACATGTCTGTAGGTCATACACCTAACAAAAATAGCCTGTCAAATATTTTGATAATAATCATTATTATTCGTTTGAAAATAAATCGAATGAATTAAATCAAACGCCAATAATATTATTAATCATATCATATAATTCACAGGGGCCTATATCATAACCATGCTGAATTAATTATTGTAAAAACAAATGTATAAAATCATCATATATTTATATAATTCACGAACGTTGTTGAGTCCAATTGCCTCAATGTTATTGCAGGTATTTATAGTAGACCTATTACGTTTTCACATTCGGCATTCAACTCATAGGATTGGTTGAAAATTGAATTTGAGGGGTAATTGATATATTTCATTTGTGGTGATTTGGGGAACACAACTACAGCTGTTCCTGTTGCCGATGAGGGTGATGCTTGTCTATGTTTAGGTTTGTATTGATACCAGTCATAGTAAACAGCAGTGAAGCATAGCGTTGTGTGTTTACCTGACGTAAAGAGAACTATAGCCTTAATGCAGCTGTACTCGGCTGAGTCAACATGCAGAACCTTCAGCTTCTCCACCTGCTCCTGGAAGATCCGGATATGGTCCATGAAAGACACGACTCTCTCCGCCGACATGGGGGCGGCATGCAGCCCTGCCGCGGCCAGGAGAGGAGCCACATGCACCGGCATTGAGCACTGGGCCGCGTTCAGCACGAACAACTCGCTCCAAGTGAGCCGGAGCAGGGCGACCTGGTCGGTGATCTGGAGGTCGGGGAAGAAGGGGATGTTTCGGGCCCACTCCACCGCCGAGAACAGCATCCGGGCGGCCAGCTCACAGATGTTCTCGATCCCCACGAGGTTGTTGGACTGCATACACTGCGTGCTGTATCTGGATGTGGGGTAGGGCTCGGCTCGCATGAGCAGGGAGATGTATCCAGAAAGGTAGGAGTGGCATTGGAGAGGGTCTCCGTTGGTTATGGAGAACTGACCGTGGTACGGTTGAGTAGGCAGCATCCTCCCTCTCTGAACCGCTGTGATACAACGAGACAGAGACAGTATTAATGTTTGGTAGATAACGGTGCGTTGGCCTACAAGGTGACATATCAGTATTAATGTCTGGTAGGTAACGGTGCGTTGGCCTACAAGGGGACATATCAATATTAATATCTGGTAGATAACGGTGCGTTGGCCTACAAGGTGACATATCAATATTAATATCTGGTAGATAACGGTGCGTTGGCCTACAAGGTGACATATCAATATTAATATCTGGTAGATAACGGTGCGTTGGCCTACAAGGTGACATATCAATATTAATATCTGGTAGATAACGGTGCATTGGCCTACAAGGTGACATATCAATATTAATGTCTGGTAGGTAACGGTACGTTGGCCTACAAGGTGACAGATACTATTGGTAAGTATATTGCATAACGGTGTGTCAGTCTGAATAAATGCCTACCAATCCTGATGGAACAAAAAGGGTTCTATCGCTTGCTTCATACAAGGTTCTATATTCTATATAACTCTTTTTTTTCTAAGCGTGTAAAAACACAACACCCATTTCCTTTATTCCTCTGAGACAATAAGCTCATGGACACTATTATTAGGAGGTCAATAATGGAGATATAACAGTGTTATATTATCGTATAGCCTATCTGAACTACACGTATGAATATGTTGTTATAATGTAGTGAGTATATGAACCTTATCTTTAGAGAATCTGTTTTGGTTTTAAATCATTGGCTTCTAGTGACTACAGCTACAGACTATAGTGACCTAAAGAGAGATGAGAAACAAGCTTGTTTACCTTCTCTCCGCATTCCCACTTTGACACATTTCTTGAGGCGGCAGTACTGGCATTGATTCCTGTGGTGTTGATCAATGGGACAGTTCCTGCTAGCGCGGCAGGTGTAGCCGAGGTTCCGTCTGACGCTCCGTTTGAAGAAGCTCTTACACCCCTCACATGTGAACTGACCATAGTGCTTCCCGCTGGATTTATCCCCGCACACCACACACTCGATCTGCTGAGGCTGTTGTTTGTCCATGGAGTTAGTCGACGTTTGGCTAGTGATAGATTGAGATGTATTGCTTGAATGAGCGCCTTGGGGTGTCTGACGTGTTGATGGGATATCCAGAGAGGATGTGGGATTGAGGTGTCCCGTTAGGTCGGTAGAGAGGGATAACGGTTCGCCTTGAGAGACCGGGGAAGAGATTCCGCCTTGAGAGTCGCGGGCGACATTTTCCTCGCCGTTTCTCCACGTTACCATTGCCATATCTATCCGTCAATGTTTCCAAAACTTTCCGTTTCGTTGTTACCCCAGTGTGCTGCCCGCGGGTGTCGACAAGTAAAGGCACAAATATATAAATACTAAATTATTGCACCATTGTATTCAGTAATTAAGATGCTTAAAGCATAACAGTATGTAAAGTGCCGGCGGTTGATGAACGCGTGAGAAATCTGACTGAATATAGTTAACCACTCAGCAAATTAAAGTAACATTTCTAAATAGCATAAAACACTCTGTGATGCACCATCAGAAACACAAAGGGAAACACACATTAAAACACACATTAAAACACACTTGCATCCAGTCAAAATCCACACTGTAGTCAAAGCATTCCCTTTTTCAAAATGTGAGTCTCTCTATTCCCTCTATCCAACCCAGTAAAACTGTGCTCACTAATCAGATATCCCGTGTTGTATGGCGGTGACGCAGCAACTAGAACTGGGTTAATGAAAACAGCTGCACCGTGGCTCGTGCTATTCCAATGAGTTACAAATTATCGTAAAAAGAAAGACAACGGCGAGAGAAAGCGGATTTTGATGATGGCTGGACGTGTCCTGTAGAATGGGATAATGTGCTTGGACAAAACGGGTGTGCCTCTGACGTCTCCATTGAGCGGGTCAGCCATATAAGGAGCGAGGAAGTCCTTTGCTCCGTGCGCGAATGGAGTAGACCTAGTACAAGGTGGAAACTAGGCCTATTGGTTTACCGGAATGATGCTTTGGTAGAGTTCTGATTGGTTTTGGAGAGATCGGGGTTCAGAGAGATGAACTAGCATGCCGCACATTCATTGGTGTATTTCTGATAACGCAGCTCTACATCTCCCTGTGTGTCTGTATATATAGCCTACCACTGGGGATTAAATGGCTCTATACGAATGGATACATTGGATGTATGTGATTTATTCGTTGTTTATTGTTATGATATTACATTTAGACAGCATACTGGTTGTAGTACATGTCGTTTCCTCTATTAGGTTGTAACATTGATGAATGGAAACGCTTTTAAGCACCAATAAGAGCACATAATGAGATATCGCAGTAATCTGATGCCCCCTAGCGGCAGAGCGGGTTTGTTGGTCGGTAATCTGTTTCCCCCCTTGTAATTCTTAAAAACGGCAAACTATTTACGAGCAAATGTGAGTTATCCAGGGCTATCTTCTAAGGTTGGGATTCCAACTCTATGAGGGGAAATAGCACAGTGGCAAACACCATACATCTCTCTCGTAACTTGAGATTTTAGTGTACTCATATGAGTATATATTTTTCAGTTCCATATTCATCTTTTCAGCTCACAAAGTTGACTGATGACCTATATATTACCCCAAGGCTGTCACTGCTCGTTCTTCAGCAGCCCAGCCTACTGTATTAGAAAGCATCCACCAAGATGTGAATGGTGTTTCTCTGTTGTGACTTACTGTAGTAGCTAAATACTATTGGTGTTAACTGTAGTCAACTACACACAGTAATTACATGTCCCAGACCAATCAGGGGCTCTACTTGCTGAGTGAGCACCAGGCAGATATCCCAGACCAATCAGGGGCTCTACTTGCTGAGAGAGCACCAGGCAGATGCCCCAGACCAATCAGGGGCTCTACTTGCTGAGAGAGCACCAAGCAGATGTCCCAGACCAATCAAGAGCTCTACTTGCTGAGAGAGCACCAAGCAGATGTCCCAGACCAATCAAGGGCTCTACTTGCTGAGAGAGCACCAAGCAGATGTCTCAGACTAATCAGTGGCTCTACTTGTTGAGAGAGCACAAAGCAGATGTCCCAGACCAATCAGGGGCTCTACTTGTTGAGAGAGCACCAAGCAGATGTCCCAGACCAATCTGGGGCTCTACTTGTTGAGAGAGCACCAAGCAGATGTCCCAGACCAATCAGAGGCTCTACTTGTTGAGAGAGCACCAGGCAGATGTCCCAGACCAATCAGAGGCTCTACTTGTTGAGAGAGCACCAAGCAGATGTCCCAGACCAATCTGGGGCTCTGCTTGTTGAGAGAGCACCAAGCAGATGTCCCAGACCAATCAGGGGCTCTACTTGCTGCTGAGAGATCACCAGGCAGATGTCCCAGACCAATCAGGGGCTCTACTTTCTGCTGAGAGATCACTAGGCAGATGTCCCAGACCAATCAAAGGGAGGTTTAACATCAAATGTTCCATTGGTATGGAGATTACTATCTTGTCGGCAGCAGCAGCTTAAACCTCTCCATCTCTCTATTTTCAATTCAATTGAAAGGACTTTATTGGCTTGGGAAAAATATGTTGGCATTGCCAAAGCAAATGGAATAGACAATAAACTAGGGAAATAAACATTCAGAACTGAACAGTAAACATTACACTCACAAGTTAAAAGTTGAAAAAAAAGTTTGAAAGAATCTCCCTCTCTCTCTCTCCCCCATCTCTATCTCTCTATGTCTTCATCTCCCCATCTCTCTCCCTTCCTCCATTTTCTTGTTGTGTGGTGTTATCTATATATGTGAATCACTTTCCCTCTACAGTTGTTAACATGTTATGATCTGGCCTCCTGCTGGAAGTCTGCAGCATCAAGTCCAGCAACACATCATGGCAGCTAATCCTTCCACCCCTCAGCAGCACCATATGGTCATCAGATAAATCCACTGAGTGCTCAAGAACAGGACAGACAGACAGACAGACAGACAGACAGACAGACAGACAGACAGACAGACAGACAGACAGACAGACAGACAGACAGACACTGACACTGACACTGACACTGACAGGACTGTACTGTAGGAAAGGACTGTACTGTAGGACTGTACTGTAGGGAAGGACTATACTGTAGGACTGTACTGTAGGGAAGGACTATACTGTAGGGAATGACTGTACTGTAGGGAAGGACTATACTGTAGGGAAGGACTGTACTGTAGGGAAGGACTGTACTGTAGGGAAGGACTGTACTGTAGGGAATGACTTTACTGTAGGGAAGGACTATACTGTAGGGAAGGACTGTACTGTAGGGAAGGACTGTACTGTAGGGAAGGACTGTACTTTAGGGAAGGACTGTACTGTAGGGAAGGACTGTACTGTAGGGAAGGACTGTACTGTAGGGAAGGACTATACTGTAGGACTGTACTGTAGGGAAGGACTATACTGTAGGACTGTACTGTAGGGAAGGACTATACTGTAGGGAATGACTATACTGTAGGGAAGGACTATACTGTAGGGAAGGACTGTACTGTAGGGAAGGACTATACTGTAGGGAAGGACTGTACTGTAGGGAAGGACTGTACTGTTGGGAAGGTCTGTACTGTAGGGTAGGACTGTACTGTAGGGAAGGACTGTACTGTAGGGAAGGACTGTACTGTAGGGTAGGACTGTACTGTAGGGAAGGACTGTACTGTAGGGAATGACTATACTGTAGGGAAGGACTGTACTGTAGGGAAGGACTGTACTGTAGGACTGTACTGTAGGGTAGGACTGTACTGTAGGGAAGGACTGTACTGTAGGGAATGACTATACTGGAGGACTGTACTGTAGGGAAGGACTGTACTGTAGGACTATACTGTAGGGAATGACTGTACTGTAGGGAAGGACTGTACTGTAGGACTATACTGTAGGGAAGGACTATACTGTAGGGAAGGACTATATTGTAGGGAAGGACTATACTGTAGGACTACTGTAGGGTAGGACTATACTGTAGGGAAGGACTATATTGTAGGGAGGGACTATACTGTAGGGAAGGACTATACTGTAGGACTATACTGTAGGGAAGGACTATACTGTAGGGAAGGACTAAACTGTAGGGAGGTACTGTACTGTAGGGAAGGACTATACTGTAGGGAAGGACTGTACTGTAGGGAAGGACTGTACTGTAGGGAATGACTATACTGTAGGGTAGGACTATACTGTAGGGAAGGACTATATTGTAGGGAAGGACTATACTGTAGGGAAGGACTATACTGTAGGGAAGGACTATACTGTAGGTAGGACTATATTGTAGGGAAGGACTATATTGTAGGGAAGGACTATACTGTAGGGAAGGACTGTACTGTAGGGAATGACTTTACTGTAGGGAAGGACTGTACTGTAGGGAAGGACTGCACTGTAGGGAAGGACTGTACTTTAGGGAAGGACTGTACTGTAGGGAAGGACTGTACTGTAGGGAAGGACTGTACTGTAGGGAAGGACTGTACTGTAGGGAAGGACTATACTGTAGGACTGTACTGTAGGGAAGGACTATACTGTAGGGAATGACTTTACTGTAGGGAAGGACTATACTGTAGGGAAGGACTATACTCTAGGGAAGGACTATACTGTAGGGAAGGACTATATTGTAGGGAATGACTATATTGTAGGGAATGATTAAATTGTAGGGAATGACTATATTGAAGGGAAGGACTATATTGTAGGGAATGACTATATTGTAGGGAAGGACTATACAGTAGGGAATGACTATACTGTAGGGAAGGACTATACTGTAGGGAAGGACTATACTGTAGGGAAGGACTATACTGTAGGGAAGGACTATATTGTAGGGAATGACTATATTGTAGGGAAAGATTATATTGTAGGGAATGACTATATTGTAGGGAAGGACTATATTGTAGGGAAGGACTATATTGTAGGGAAGGACTATATTGTAGGGAAGGACTATACTGTAGGGAAGGAGTGTACTGTAGGGAAGGACTGTACTGTAGGGAATGACTTTACTGTAGGGAAGGACTATACTGTAGGGAAGGACTGTACTGTAGGGAAGGACTGTACTGTAGGGAAGGACTGTACTGTAGGGAATGACGTTACTGTAGGGAAGGACTGTACTGTAGGGAAGGACTGTACTGTAGGGAAGGACTGTACTTTAGGGAAGGACTGTACTGTAGGAAAGGACTGTACTGTAGGGAAGGACTGTACTGTAGGGAAGGTCTGTACTGTAGGGTAGGACTGTACTGTAGGGAAGGACTGTACTGTAGGGAAGGACTGTACTGTAGGGAATGACTATACTGTAGGGAAGGACTATACTGTAGGGAAGGACTGTACTGTAGGGAAGGACTGTACTCTAGGACTGTACAGTAGGGAATGACTATACTGTAGGACTGTACTGTAGGGTAGGACTGTACTGTAGGGAAGGACGTACTGTAGGACTGTACTGTAGGGTAGGACTGTACTGTAGGGAAGGACTGTACTGTAGGGAATGACTATACTGGAGGACTGTACTGTAGGGAAGGACTGTACTGTAGGGAAGGACTGTACTGTAGGACTATACTGTAGGGAAGGACTGTACTGTAGGGAAGGACTGTACTGTAGGGAGGGACTATACTGTAGGGAAGGACTATACTGTAGGACTATACTGTAGGGAAGGACTATACTGTAGGGAAGGACTAAACTGTAGGGAGGTACTGTACTGTAGGGAAGGACTGTACTGTAGGGAATGACTATACTGTAGGGTAGGACTATACTGTAGGGAATGACTATATTGTAGGGAAGGACTATACTGTAGGGAAGGACTATACTGTAGGACTATACTGTAGGGAAGGACTATACTGTAGGGAAGGACTATTCTGCAGGGAAGGACTGTACTGTAGGGAAGGACTGTACTGTAGGGAATGACTATACTGTAGGGTAGGACTATACTGTAGGGAAGGACTATATTGTAGGGAGGGACTATACTGTAGGGAAGGACTATACTGTAGGACTATACTGTAGGGAAGGACTATACTGTAGGGAAGGACTATTCTGTAGGGAAGGACTGTACTGTAGGGAAGGACTGTACTGTAGGGAATGACTATACTGTAGGGTAGGACTATACTGTAGGGAAGGACTATATTGTAGGGAAGGACTATACTGTAGGGAAGGACTATACTGTAGGTAGGACTATACTGTAGGGAAGGACTATATTGTAGGGAAGGACTATACTGTAGGGAAGGACTATACTGTAGGGAAGGACTATACTGTAGGGAAGGACTATACTGTAGGACTGTACTGTAGGGAAGGACTATACTGTAGGGAAGGACTATACTGTAGGGAAGGACTATATTGTAGGGAAGTACTATATTGTAGGGAATGACTATATTGTAGGGAAGGACTATATTGTAGGGAAGGACTATATTGTAGGGAAGGACTATACTGTAGGGAAGGACTATATTGTAGGGAAGTACAATATTGTAGGGAAGGACTATATTGTAGGGAAGGACTATATTGTAGGGAAGGACTATACTGTAGGGGATGACTATACTGTAGGGAAGGACTATACTGTAGGGAAGGACTATACTGTAGGGAAGGACTATACTGTAGGGAATGACTATATTGTAGGGAAGGACTATACTGTAGGGAAGGACTATATTGTAGGGAAGGACTATACTGTAGGGAAGGACTGTACTGTAGGGAATGACTATATTGTAGGGAAGGACTATACTGTAGGGAATGACTATACTGTAGGGAAGGACTATACTGTAGGGAAGGACTATACTGTAGGGAAGGACTGTACTGTAGGGAATGACTATATTGTAGGGAAGGACTATACTGTAGGGAATGACTATATTGTAGGGAAGGACTATACTGTAGGGAAGGACTATATTGTAGGGAAGGACTATACTGTAGGTAAGTACTGTACTTGTAGGGAATGACTATACTGTAGGGAAGGACTATACTGTAGGGAAGGACTATACTGTAGGGAAGGACTATACTGTAGGGAAGGACTGTACTGTAGGGAATGACTATATTGTAGGGAAGGACTATACTGTAGGGATGGACTATACTGTAGGGAAGGACTATACTGTAGGGAAGGACTGTACTGTAGGGAATGACTATATTGTAGGGAAGGACTATACTGTAGGGAATGACTATACTGTAGGGAAGGACTATACTGTAGGGAAGGACTATACTGTAGGGAAGGACTATACTGTAGGGAAGGACTATATTGTAGTGAATGACTATATTGTAGGGAATGATTATATTGTAGGGAATGACTATATTGTAGGGAAGGACTATATTGTAGGGAAGGACTATATTGTAGGGAAGGACTATACTGTAGGGAAGGACTATATTGTAGGGAAGGACTATACTGTAGGGAATGACTATATTGTAGGGAAGGACTATATTGTAGGGAAGGACTGTACTGTAGGGAAGGACTGTACTGTAGGGAATGACTATATTGTAGGGAAGGACTATATTGTAGGGAAGGACTATATTGTAGGGAAGGACTATACTGTAGGGAAGGACTATATTGTAGGGAAGGATTATACTGTAGGGAAGGACTATATTGTAGGGAAGGACTATATTGTAGGGAAGGACTGTACTGTAGGGAAGGACTGTACTGTAGGGAAGGACTGTACTGTAGGGAATGACTATATTGTAGGGAAGGACTATATTGTAGGGAAGGACTATACTGTAGGGAAGGACTATATTGTAGGGAAGGACTATACTGTAGGGAAGGACTATACTGTAGGACTGTACTGTAGGGAAGGAGTTTATAATAACAACCTGCAGACTAGTTTTGAGGGGTATTAGTTTCCACCCCATCCTGGTGTTGAGGGGTATTAGTTTACACCCCATCCTGGTGTTGAGGGGTATTAGTTTACACCCCATCCTAGTGTTGATTGTATTAGTTTAGACCCCATCCTGGTTTTGAGGGTTATTAGTTTACACCCCATCCTAGTTTTGAGGGTTATTAGTTTACACCCCATCCTAGTTTTGAGGGTTATTAGTTTACACCCCATCCTAGTTTTGAGGGGTATTAGTTTACTCCCCATCCTGGTGTTGAGGGGTATTAGTTTACACCCATCCTGGTGTTGAGGGGTATTAGTTTACACCCCATCCTGGTGTTGAGGGGTATTAGTTTACACCCCATCCTGGTGTTGAGGGGTATTAGTTTACACCCCATCCTGGTGTTGAGGGGTATTAGTTTACACCCCATCCTGGTTTTGAGGGGTATTAGTTTACACCCCATCCTGGTGTTGAGAGGTATTAGTTTACACCCCATCCTGGTGAGGGGTTTTAGTTTACACCCCATCCTGTTGTTGAGGTTTATTTGTTTACAACCTATCTTGAGTCAATAAGTATTCATCCCCTTTGTTATGGAAAACCTTAACAAGTTCAGGAGTAAAAATGTGCTTAACAAGTCACAAAATATGTTGCATGGACTCAGTCTTTCTGCACTAATAATGTTTAACATTCTTTTTAGATGACCACCTGATCTCTGTACCCCACACATACATGTAATTGTAAGGTCCCTCAGTCGAGCAGTGCATTTCAAACACAGGTTCAAGCACAAAGACCAGGAAGGCTTTCCAATGCCTCGCAAGGAAAGGCACCTATTGGTAGATTTAAAAAAAAGCTGACATTGAATATCCCTTTGAGCAGGGTGAAGTTATTCATTATACTTTGGATGGTGTATTAATACACCCAGTCACTACAAAGACACAGGTGTCCTTCCTAACTCAGTTGCAGGGGAGGAAGGAAACTGCTTAGGGATTTCACCATGAGGCTAATGGTGACTTTAAAACACAGAGTTGAATGGCTGTGATAGAAAAGTTAGGATGGATCAACAACATTGGCGTTACTCCACAATACTAACCTAAATGACGGAGTGAAAAGAAGGAAGCCTTCAGCTTTTCAACCTCTACCATGTCGTGGATTCAGAGCTATCCATCTCATAAACTGAGGGCTTTCTTTTTTCTTTTTTTCTTTAATGGAAGCTTCTCTAATGTCAAACATGAAGAGTATGGTGTACCGCAGGGAAGCTCTTTAGGTCCTCTACTCTTTTCTATTTTTACCAATGACCTGCCACTGGCATTAAACAAAGCATGTGTGTCCATGTATGCTGATGATTCAACCATATACGCATCAGCAACCACAGCTAATGAAGTCGCTGAAACCCTTAACAAAGAGTTGCAGTCTGTTTTGAAATGGGTGGCCAGTACTTAACTGGTCCTAAACATCTCTAAAACTAAGAGCATTGTATTTGATACAAATCATTCCGTAAGTTCTAGACCTCAGCTGAATCTGGTAATGAATGGTGTGGCTGTTGAGCAGACTAAATTACTTGGGTGTTGCCTTAGATTGTAAACTGTTATGGTCAAAACATATAGATTCAATGGTTGTAAAGATGGGGAGAAGTCTGTCAGATTTTTTGATACCACCCTCTGCAAAGCAAGTCCTGCAGGCTCTAGTTTTGTCTTATCTTGATTATTGTCCAGTCGTGTGGTCCAGTCCTGCAAGGAAAGACCTAGTTAATCTGTTGCTGGCCCAGAACAGAGCGGCATGTCTTGCTCTTCATTGTAATCAGAGGGCTAATATTAATACTATGCATGCCAGTCTCTCTTGGCTAAGAGTTGAGGAAATACTGACCAAAACATAAATGTGTTGGAAATCCCAAATGTTGTCATATTCAACTTACACACAGCTCTGACACACACACTGACCCCACCAGACATGCCACCAGGGGGCTTTCCAGTCCCGGGTCCAGAACAAATTCAAGGAAACGTACAGTACTATACAGAGCCATGAGTGCATGGAACTCCCTTCTTATATAACACAAGTGAAGAGCAAACCTGGTTTCAACAACAATTAAAGAAAAACCTCACGACACAACGCCTCTCCCCCATGTGACCTACTTGTTGTGTGTATGTACTGACATGTATGTGTAACTGATAGATGCACACACATTACATGTCATGTTTTTAAATGTATGTCAATTGTAAGGTCTTTGTTGCGCGCGCACTGAAGGTGAGTGAGGAGTCAAACGCAGGAGAGCAGAAATGTCAGTGTAGCGTGTAACTTTTAATCAGGGCCAAAAAACCCAGTCCAGTACAAATTCCCCAAAACCAATGGGAACAAACAGTTCACCCGTAAGGCGTAAAACCACAACGTACCTTACTAAAATCACTACACGCGAAAATACACTGAGGAAAGCCTCCACAAGCAGAAAAATAATCCCGCACAAACCTAAGCAGGGAAACAGGGTAAATATACACACAGAAATCAAAGCAAATGAAAACCAGGTGTAACAGAACCAAAGACAAAACAAACTGAAAAGGAAACCTGGATCGGTGATGGCTAGCAGGCCGGTGACGCCGACAGCCGAGCACCGCCCCAACAGGGAGAGGAGCCACCTTCGGTGGAAGTCGTGACAGTCTTTTGTCTGTAATGTCCTTTTTTGTTATGTCGGACAGACAGACAGACAGGCAGACAGAGCTACGGACAGGCTACAGACAGACATGCTGCAGACAGAGATGGACAGACAGAGACAGACAGACCGACTGCAGACAGATAAATAGGCTGCAGACAGACAGACAGGCCTCAGACAGACCAACTGCAGACAGATAAATAGGCTGCAGACAGACAGGCAGACAGGCCTCAGACAGACCGACTGCAGACAGATAAATAGGCTGCAGACAGACAGACAGACAGGCCTCAGACAGACCGACTGCAGACAGATAAATATGCTGCAGACAGACAGGCATACAGGCAGAGACAGACAGACAGGCCTCAGACAGACCGACTGCAGACAGATAAATAGGCTGCTGACAGAGACAGACAGACAGGCCACAGACAGACTGACTGCAGACAGATTATCTGCAGACAGACAGACAGACAGACAGACCTCGGACAGACCGACTGCAGACAGGTAGACATGCTGCAGACAGAGATGGACAGACAGAGACAGACAGACAGACAGGCCTCAGACAGACCGACTGCAGACAGATAAATAGGCTGCAGACAGACAGGCAGACAGGCAGACAGACAGAGACAGACAGACAGGCCACAGACAGACCGACTGCAGACAGACAGACAGACAGACAGACCGGCAGACAGACAGACCGGCTACAGACAGAGAGAGACAGGCTGCAGACAGGCATCACAGACAGACTGCAGAGAGACAGACAGGCCTCAGACAGACCGACTGCAGACAGATAAATAGGCTGCAGACAGACAGGCAGACAGGCAGACAGACAGAGACAGACAGACAGGCCACAGACAGACAGACAGACAGACAGACAGATTGGAGCTAATAGTAAATCCAGTTAGCCAAATTAAGCAGGGCAAATCCTTGGCAACAATAGTCAAGCTTAGTGCCCTTCAGCTACAGCTTCAACCATTCCAAGAATTACTCCCTACAGCCCTTACTATTGGCCGGAGTTACCAAAACAGAATCATTCCCTACTGCCCTTACTATTGGCCGGAGTTTACCAAAACAGAATCACTCCCTACAGCCCTTAATATTGACCGGAGTTTACCAAAACAGAATCACTCCCTACTGCCCTTACTATTGACCGGAGTTTATCAAAACAGAATCACTCCCTACTGCCCTTAATATTGACCGGAGTTTACCAAAACAGAATCACTCCCTACTGCCCTTACTATTGACCGGAGTTTATCAAAACAGAATCACTCCCTACTGCCCTTAATATTGGCCGGAGTTACCAAAACAGATTCACTCCCTACTGCCCTTACTATTGACCGGAGTTTACCAAAACAGAATCACTCCCTACTGCCCTTAATATTGACCGGAGTTTACCAAAACAGAATCACTCCCTACTGCCCTTAATATTGACCGGAGTTTACCAAAACAGAATCACTCCCTACTGACAGACAGACAGACAGACAGACAGACAGACAGACAGACAGACAGACAGACAGACAGACAGACAGATAGACAGACAGACCGGCAGACAGACAGACTGGCTACAGACAGAGAGAGACAGGCTGCAGACAGGCATCACAGACAGACTGCAGAGAGACAGACAGGCCTCAGACAGACAGACTGCAGACAGACTGCCGACATACAGCCAGACAGACTGCAGACATACAGACAGACAGACAGGCTGCAGACAGACAGACAGACAGACAGACAGACAGACAGACAGACAGACAGACAGACAGACAGACAGACAGACAGAGAGAGACAGAGTTAGTCTGTATGAGATCAGAGCATCAATAGGAAGGTGATCTGATGATCCTCAACCTTGGCTGCCATTGGAGCTAATAGTAAATCCAGTTAGCCAAATTAAGCAGGGCAAATCCTTGGCAACAATAGTCAAGCTTAGTGCCCTTCAGCTACAGCTTCAACCATTCCAAGAATTACTCCCTACAGCCCTTACTATTGGCCGGAGTTACCAAAACAGAATCATTCCCTACTGCCCTTACTATTGGCCGGAGTTTACCAAAACAGAATCACTCCCTACAGCCCTTAATATTGGCCGGAGTTTACCAAAACAGAATCATTCCCTACTGCTCTTACTGTTGACCGAAACAGAATCACTCCCTACAGCCCTTAATATTGGCCGGAGTTTACCAAAACAGAATCACTCCCTACTGCCCTTACTATTGGCCGGAGTTTACCAAAACAGAATCCCTCCCTACAGCCCTTAATATTGGCCGGAGTTTACCAAAACAGAATCACTCCCTACAGCCCTTAATATTGGCCGGAGTTTACCAAAACAGAATCACTCCCTACTGCCCTTAATATTGGCCGGAGTTGACCAAAACAGAATCACTCCCTACTGCCCTTACGATTGACCGGAGTTTACCGAAACAGAATCACTCCCTACAGCCCTTAATATTGGCCGGAGTTTACCAAAACAGAATCACTCCCTACTGCCCTTAATATTGTCCGGAGTTGACCAAAACAGAATCACTCCCTACTGCCCTTACGATTGACCGGAGTTTACCGAAACAGAATCACTCCCTACAGCCCTTAATATTGACCAGAGTTTACCAAAACAGAATCACTCCCTACTGCCCTTACTATTGACCGGAGTTTATCAAAACAGAATCACTCCCTACTGCCCTTAATATTGACCGGAGTTTACCAAAACAGAATCACTCCCTACTGCCCTAACTATTGACTGGAGTTTATCAAAACAGAATCACTCCCTACTGCCCTTAATATTGGCCGGAGTTTACCAAAACATATTCACTCCCTACTGCCCTTACTATTGACCGGAGTTTACCAAAACAGAATCACTCCCTACTGCCCTTAATATTGACCGGAGTTTACCAAAACAGAATCACTCCCTACTGCCCTTAATATTGACCGGAGTTTACCAAAACAGAATCACTCCCTACTGCCCTTAATATTTCTGTCTTTACACTATTTTCCACTTCAATTTAAGTGTCTGTTTTTTGAAGTTATTTTCTGTATGGCACAAGTTTTCGAACATGACACAGCTGTAAGAGTAGCCTTTACTGCATGAGTAAATGACTGGAGATGGGACAATATCATGTCCCACAACCCCAAGGCTCTCTCTTTCCAGTGGAAAATGTGTAACTGCATTTTAGTTACACGGCAAGATACAAAACACACTAAACAGACGCATTGTGGCAGAGTTTAATAAGACATATTTACAAACTAACATAGACATATACAATAATACTACTACTACTAGTATTAATATAACTACAACTATTACTACTAGTAGAAAACATGTAGTATTTGTCTCCACTGGCTACTACTACTAGAAAACATGTAGTATTTGTCTCCACTGGCTACTACTACTAGAAAACATGTAGTATTTGTCTCCACTGGCGACTACTAGTAGAAAACATGCAGTATTTGTCTAATGGCTACTACTACTACTAGAAAACATGCAGTATTTGTCTGATGGCTACTACTACTAGTAGAAAACATGCAGTATTTGTCTGATGGCTACTACTACTAGTAGAAAACATGCAGTATTTGTCTGATGGCTACTACTACTACTAGAAAACATGCAGTATTTGTCTGATGGCTACTACTACTACTAGAAAACATGCAGTATTTGTCTGATGGCTACTACTACTAGTAGAAAACATGCAGTATTTGTCTGATGGCTACTACTACCACTAGAAAACATGCAGTATTTGTCTGATGGCTACTACTACTAGTAGAAAACATGCAGTATTTGTCTGATGGCTACTACTACTAGTAGAAAACATGCAGTATTTGTCTGATGGCTACTACTACTACTAGTAGAAAACATGCAGTATTTGTCTGATGGCATGGTGAACTCTCTCCAAGCAGGGCCAACACACCCTCATTAGACCCAGTACAAAGTCCTATTTAACCTTTAACCCTAAAGCCACAGAGTCATCATCCCTATGAAGGATTACCCCACATACACACTCATTACCGGACTGACAGTAATACACACAGCAGATCTCTCTCACACGCACACACACACACACACACACACACACACACACACACACAGCAGATTAAGGGTGTTTTGTGGAAAGCTTTCAGGATAAAGTAACACAAGGGTTTCAAATCTACCAGTAATTTACCAAAGTTACCGTAATATTCAGTCATTTTGGTAATTAACAGGTAATCTATGGTAACTTTGGTAATTCATGTATTGTATCCATATTGTCCATGAGTTTTTAGTAGATAGTCTATATGGTGAAAGAGAAAATTAATTGTTGTGTTTTGCATGCATGAATGTGATAATGCAGGGTGTTGAAAGGTGCTAAAACAAACAAACAAAAGGCCACCAAGAACCACAACACAATCTACAAAGGTGTCTGCATGGAGAGAGTCTCTTCCATGAATGTGGAAGAGGTCTATTTATCCTGGGACACACCTGGCCCAGGTGTTTCCCATGTAGCTGACGACCCTCCCAACTCCGCCCACCGGCATCCTAATAAGGAAACGAGAACAAAGAGAGAATACGGCAGACAGAGTGGGAGGGTCGTCACATGAACAAAAGCATCTGATCAACAATGGCCTTTTATTTTCAGTTAACTCTGCAACTCTTCCAACTATTGGCTTTTTTTCACAACTGCCAACAGTTTGGCGGCAAAACATTTACAACAAAGACATGTTGACATAGTAAGATAAATGAAAGTGTGTAAAATACATAACGGATATTTCATTTTGAAACCCTCATATTAAACACCAGTGGTATTGATATTTAGGATCATGTTTTACAGCCTTGTCATCATGTTAGATATAGAGCCTTCAGAAAGTATTCACACAGCTTTACTTTTTACACATGTTGTTGTGTTACAAATTTTAAATCAAATTGATTTAATTGAGAGAGAAAAAATGGTCAACGATCTACACAAAATATTCTGTTGGGTCAAAGTAGAATAAAAATTCTAACATTTGTGAAATAAATATGAAAAATAAAACAGTATTATATCTTGATTTAATAAGTATTTAACCCCCTGAGTCAATACATGTTAGAATCACCTTCGGCAGCGATTACAGCTGTGAGTTTAAGAGCATTGGGTTAGGGTTAGAGCATTGGAAAGGGTTAGGGTTAGAGTATTGGGTTAGGGTTAGGGTTAGAGCATTGGGTTAGGGTTAGAGCATTGGAAAGGGTTAGGGTTAGAGTATTGGGTTAGGGTTAGAGTATTGGAAAGGGTTAGGGTTAGAGCATTGGAAAGGGTTAGGGTTAGAGCATTGGGTTAGGGTTAGAGCATTGGAAAGGGTTAGGGTTAGAGCATTGGAAAGGGTTAGGGTTAGAGCATTGGGTTAGGGTTAGGGCATTGGGTTAGGGTTAGGGTTAGAGCATTGGGTTAGGGTTAGAGCATTGGAAAGGGTTAGGGTTAGAGTATTGGGTTAGGGTTAGAGCATTGGGTTAGGGTTAGAACATTGGGTTAGGGTTAGAGTATTGGGTTAGGGTTAGGGTTAGAGTATTGGGTTAGAGAATTGGGTTAGGGTTAGGGTTAGAGCATTGGGTTAGGGTTAGAGCATTGGGTTAGGATTAGAGCATTGGGTTAGGGTTAGAGCATTGGGTTAGGGTTAGAGCATTGGGTTAGGGTTAGAGTATTGGGTTAGGGTTAGAGTTAGAGCATTGGGTTAGGGTTAGAGCATTGGGTTAGGGTTAGAGTATTGGGTTAGGGTTAGAGTTAGAGCATTTGGTTAGGATTAGAGCATTGGGTTAGGGTTAGAGCATTGGGTTAGGATTAGAACATTGGGTTAGGGTTAGAGCATTGGGTTAAGGTTAGAGCATTGGGTTAGGGTTAGGGCATTGGGTTAGAGTTAGAGCATTGTGTTAGGATTAGAACATTGGGTTATGATTAGAACATTGGCTTAGGGTTAGAGCATTGGGTTAGGGTTAGAGTATTGGGTTAGGGTTAGGGTTAGAGCATTGGGTTAGGGTTAGGGTTAGAGCATTGGGTTAGGGTTAGAGCATTGGGTCAGGGTTAGAGCATTGGGTTAGAGTTAGAGTTAGAGCATTGGGTTAGGATTAGAGCATTGGGTTAGGGTTAGAGCATTGGGTTAGAGTTGGAGCATTGGGTTAGGGTTAGAGTATTGGGTTAGGGTTAGAGTTAGAGCATTGGGTTAGGATTAGAGCATTGGGTTAGGGTTAGAGCATTGGGTTAGGGTTAGAGCATTGGGTTAGGGTTAGAGCATTGGGTTAGGATTAGAGTATTGGGTTAGGATTAGAGCATTGGGTTAGGGTTAGAGCATTGGGTTAGGGTTAGGGTTAGAGCATTGGGTTAGAGCATTGGGTTAGGATTAGAGCATTGGGTTAGGATTGGAGCATTGGGTTAGGGTTAGGGTTAGAGCATTGGGTTAGGGTTAGAGCATTGGGTTAGGATTAGAGCATTGGGTTAGGGTTAGGGTTAGAGCATTGGGTTAGAACATTGGGTTAGGATTAGAAAATTGGGTTATTATTAGAGCATTCGGTTAGGGTTAGGGTTAGAGCATTGGGTTAGAGCATTGGGTTAGGATTAGAACATTGGGTTAGGGTTAGAGCATTGGGTTAAGATTAGAGCATTGGGTTAGGGTTAGAGCATTGGGTTAGGGTTAGAGCATTGGGTTAGGGTTAGAGCATTGGGTTAGGATTAGAGCATTGGGTTAGGGTTAGAGTTAGAGCATTGAGTTAGGGTTAGAGGATTGGGTTAGGATTAGAGCATTGGGTTAGGGTTAGAGTTAGATCATTGGGTTAGGATTAGAGCATTGGGTTAGGATTAGAGCATTGGGTTAGGGTTAGAGCATTGGGTTAGGGTTAGAGTATTGGGTTAGGGTTAGAGTTAAAGCATTTGGTTAGGATTAGAGCATTGGGTTAGGGTTAGAGCATTGGGTTAGGGTTAGAGCATTGGGTTAGGGTTAGAGCATTGGGTTAGGGTTAGAGCATTGGGTTAGGTTTAGAGTTAGGGTTAGAGTATTGGGTTAGGGTTAGAGCATTGGGTTAGGGTTAGAGTATTGGGTTAGGGTTAGGGTTAGAGCATTGGGTTAGGGGTATAACATTGGGTTTGAGCATTGGGTTAGGATTAGAACATTGGGTTAGGGTTAGAGCATTGGGTTAAGGTCAGAGCATTGGGTTAGGGTTAGGGTTAGGGTTGGAGTATTGGGTTAGAGCATTGGGTTAGGGTTAGAGTATTGGGTTAGGGTTAGCGCATTGGGTTAGGGTTAGAGCATTTGGTTAGGGTTAGAGTATTGGTTTAGGGTTAGAGATAAAGCATTTGGTTAGGATTAGAGCATTGGGTTAGGGTTAGAGCATTGGGTTAGGGTTAGAGCATTGGGTTAGGGTTAGAGCATTGGGTTAGGGTTAGAGCATTGGGTTAGGATTAGAGCATTGGGTTAGGATTAGAGCATTGGGTTAGGGTTAGAGTTAGAGCATTGAGTTAGGGTTAGAGGATTGGGTTAGGATTAGAGCATTGGGTTAGGGTAAGAGTTAGATCATTGGGTTAGGATTAGAGCATTGGGTTAGGGTTAGAGCATTGGGTTAGGGTTAGAGCATTGGGTTAGGGTTAGAGCATTGGGTTAGGTTTAGAGTTAGGGTTAGAGTATTGGGTTAGGGTTAGAGCATTGGGTTAGGGTTAGAGTATTGGGTTAGGGTTAGGGTTAGAGCATTGGGTTAGGGGTAGAACATTGGGTTTGAGCATTGGGTTAGGATTAGAACATTGGGTTAGGCTTAGAGCATTGGGTTAGGGTCAGATCATTGGGTTAGGGTTAGGGTTAGGTTTGGAGTATTGGGTTAGGGTTAGCGCATTGGGTTAGGGTTAGAGCATTTGGTTAGGGTTAGAGTATTGGGTTAGGGTTAGAGTTAAAGCATTTGGTTAGGATTAGAGCATTGGGTTAGGGTTAGAGCATTGGGTTAGGGTTAGAGCATTGGGTTAGGGTTAGAGTATTGGGTTAGGGTTAGCGCATTGGGTTAGGGTTAGAGCATTTGGTTAGGGTTAGAGTATTGGGTTAGGGTTAGAGTTAAAGCATTTGGTTAGGATTAGAGCATTGGGTTAGGGTTAGAGCATCGGGTTAGGGTTAGAGCATTGGGTTAGGGTTAGAGCATTGGGTTAGGGTTAGAGCATTGGGTTAGGATTAGAGCATTGGGTTAGGATTAGAGCATTGGGTTAGGTTTAGAGTTAGAGCATTGAGTTAGGGTTAGAGGATTGGGTTAGGATTAGAGCATTGGGTTAGAGTTAGATCATTGGGTTAGGATTAGAGCATTGGGTTAGGGTTAGAGCATTGGGTTAGGGTTAGAGCATTGGGTTAGGGTTAGAGTATTGGGTTAGGGTTAGAGTTAAAGCATTTGGTTAGGATTAGAGCATTGGGTTAGGGTTAGAGCATTGGGTTTGGGTTAGAGCATTGGGTTAGGGTTAGAGCATTGGGTTAGGATTAGAGCATTGGGTTAGGGTTAGAGCATTGGGTTAGGGTTAGAGCATTGGGTTAGGGTTAGAGCATTGGGTTAGGTTTAGAGTTAGGGTTAGAGTATTGGGTTAGGGTTAGAGCATTGGGTTAGGGTTAGAGTATTGGGTTAGGGTTAGGGTTAGAGCATTGGGTTAGGGGTAGAACATTGGGTTTGAGCATTGGGTTAGGATTAGAACATTGGGTTAGGGTTAGAGCATTGGGTTAGGGTCAGAGCATTGGGTTAGGGTTAGGGTTAGGGTTGGAGTATTGGGTTAGAGCATTGGGTTAGGGTTAGAGTATTGGGTTAGGGTTAGCACATTGGGTTAGGGTTAGAGCATTTGGTTAGGGTTAGAGTATTGGGTTAGAGTTAGAGTTAAAGCATTTGGTTAGGATTAGAGCATTGGGTTAGGGTTAGAGCATTGGGTTAGGGTTAGAGCATTGGGTTAGGGTTAGAGCATTGGGTTAGGGTTAGAGCATTGGGTTAGGATTAGAGCATTGGGTTAGGATTAGAGCATTGGGTTAGGGTTAGAGTTAGAGCATTGAGTTAGGGTTAGAGGATTGGGTTAGGATTAGAGCATTGGGTTAGGGTTAGAGTTTGATAATTGGGTTAGGATTAGAGCATTGGGTTAGGGTTAGAGCATTGGGTTAGAGGGTTAGGGTTAGGGTTAGGGTTAGAGCATTGGGTTAGAGCATTGGTTAGGATTAGAGCATTGGGTTAGGATTAGAGCATTGGGTTAGGGTTAGAGCATTGGGTTAGGGTTAGAGTATTGGGTTAGGGTTAGAGCATTGGGTTAGAGCATTGGGTTAGGGTTAGGGTTAGGGTTAGAGCATTGGGTTAGAGCATTGGTTAGGATTAGAGCATTGGGTTAGGATTAGAGCATTGGGTTAGGGTTAGAGCATTGGGTTAGGGTTAGAACATTGGGTTAGGGTTAGAGCATTGGGTTAGGATTAGAGCATTGGCTTAGGATTAGAACATTGGGTTAGGGTTAGAGTTAGAGCATTGAGTTAGGGTTAGAGGATTGGGTTAGGATTAGAGCATTGGGTTAGGGTTAGAGTCAGAGCATTGGGTTAGGATTAGAGCATTGGGTTAGGGTTAGGGTTAGAGCATTGGGTTATAGCATTGGGTTAGGATTAGAGCATTGGGTTAGGATTAGAGCATTGGGTTAGGGTTAGGGTTAGGGTTAGAGTTAGAGCATTGGTTTAGGGTTAGAGTTAGAGTATTGGGTTAGGGTTAGGGATAGAGCATTGGGTTAGGGTTAGGGTTAGAGTATTGGGTTAGAGCATTGGGTTAGGGTTAGGGTTAGAGTATTGGGTTAGGGTTAGAGCATTGGGTTAGGGTTAGAGCATTCGGTTAGGGTTAGAGTTAGAGCATTGGGTTAGGATTAGAGCATTGGGTTAGGATTAGAACATTGGGTTAGGGATAGAGCATTGGGTTAGGGTTAGAGCAATGAGTTAGGGTTTGAGTATTGGGTTAGGGTTAGAGTTAGAGCATTGGGTTAGGGTTAGAGCATTGTGTTAGGATTAGAGCATTGGGTTAGAGTTAGAGCATTGGGTTAGAGTTAGAGCATTGGGTTAGGATTAGAGCATTGGGTTAGGGTTAGAGCATTGGGTTGGGGTTAGAGCATTGGGTTAGGATTAGAACATTGGGTTAGGGTTAGAGCATTAGGTTAGGGTTAGAGTATTGGGTTAGGGTTAGGGCATTGGGTTAGGGTTAGAGCATTGGGTTAGGGTTAGAGCATTGGGTTAGGAGTAGAGCATTGGGTTAGGATTAGAGCATTGGGTTAGGGTTAGGGTTAGAGCATTGGGTTAGAGCATTGGGTTAGGATTAGAGCATTGGGTTAGGATTAGAGCATTGGGTTAGGGTTATGGTTAGAGCATTGGGTTAGGATTAGAGCATTGGGTTAGGGTTGGAGCATTGGGTTAGGATTAGAGCATTGGGTTAGGGTTAGGGTTAGAGTATTGGGTTAGAGCATTGGGTTAGGATTAGAACATTGGGTTAGGATTAGAGCATTGGGTTAGGGTTAGAGTATTGGGTTAGGATTAGAGCATTGGGTTAGGATTAGAGCATTGGGTTAGGATTAGAGCATTGGGTTAGTGTTAGGGTTAGGGCATTGGGTTAGAGCATTGGGTTAGGATTAGAGCATTGAGTTAGAGCATTGGGTTAGGATTAGAGCATTGGGTTAGGTTTAGAGCATTGGGTTAGGATTAGAGCATTGAGTTAGAGCAATGGGTTAGGATTAGAACATTGGGTTAGGATTAGAGCATTGGGTTAGGGTTAGGGTTAGAGCATTGGGTTAGAGCATTGGGTTAGGGTTAGAGCATTGGGTTAGGATTAGAACATTGGGTTAGGGTTAGAGCATTGGGTTAGGATTAGAGCATTGGGTTAGGGTTAGAGCATTGGTTTAGGGTTAGAGCATTGGGTTAGAGCATTGGGTTAGAGCATTGGGTTAGAGCATTAGGTTAGGGTTAGGGTTAGAGCATTGGGTTAGGGTTAGAGTTAGAGCATTGGGTTAGGGTTAGGGTTAGAGCATTGGGTTAGGGTTAGAGCATTGGGTTAGGGTTAGAGTATTGGGTTAGGGTTAGAGTTAGAGCATTGGGTTAGGGTTAGGGTTAGAGCATTGGGTTAGGCTTAGAGTTAGAGCATTGGGCTAGGGTTAGGATTAGAACATTCGGTTAGAGTTAGAGCATTGGGTTAGGGTTAGGGTTAGAGCATTGGGTTAGGGTTAGAGCATTGGGTTAGGGTTAGAGTTAGAGCATTGGGTTAGGGTTAGAGCATTGGGTTAGAGTTAGAGCATTGGGTTAGGGTTAGGGTTAGAGCATTGGGTTAGGGTTAGAGCATTGCACACTTGGATTGTATGATATTTCCACATTATTATTTTTTTGTAATTCTTCAAGCTCTGTCAAGTTTGTTGTTGATCATTGTTAGACAGACGTTTTCAAGTTTTGCCATAGATTTTCAAGTCAATTTATGTCAAAACTGGAACAAGACCTCTCAGGAACATTCAATGTCGTCTTGGTAAGCAACTCCAATGTATATTTAGCCTTGTGTTTTAGGTTACTGTCATGCTGAAAGGTGAACTGTTGGAAAGCAAACTGAAACAGGTTTTTGTCTAGGATTTTTCCTGTGCTTAGCTCTATTCCGTTTCTTTTTATGATAAACAAAACCTCCCTTGCCGATGACAAGCATACCCATAACATGATGCAGCCACCGCCATGCTTGAAAATATGAAGAGTGGTACTCAGTGATGTGTTGTATTAGTATTTATTATGGATCCTCAGTAGTTCCTACCAAGACAGCAGCTACTCTTCCTGGTGTCCAGCAAAATGTAGGCAGTTATACAATTTTAAAAACATTACAATACATTCACAGATTTCACAACACACTGTGTGCCCACAGGCCCCTACTCCACCACTACCACATATCTACAATACAAAAAACCCAAATCACGGCTGGCGAGAAGGACATGGAAATCTGCCCACTCTTCACAGGATTCGGAGAACCCTTCATGGATGGGTGAGAGGCAGGATAACCTGAGCCCATTGCTCCTGGTGTAGGCCTCTGACAGATGGAGAAGCCTCACTCGATCCAGAGCAAGGATGGAAGGTTGTCGACTTCGAAATCGTAGGAGTAGGCACTGTGGCCGCAGACACAGGTACCTACAGCGATGAAGGTATAGGAAGATCAGGCTCCAGGACAGCGAAACTATTCGTAGTTTGTATCTGTTCCGGGTCTCTCTTTGGGAGTGTAGACTGCTTTGCGGGAGGCCACTGTCTTTGGCTTCCAAGGCTCGTTACATGCGACCATTGTTCATTGCCATGCTCCTCTTGCTGTGCACCTTCGACTTGTAGATACAGCTCCTGCCACATTGGAACTGTGATTGATCAGTTTGTCCTGAAACAAAGCCTAGTAGATACAGCTCCTGCCACGTTGGAACTGTGATTGATCAGTTTGTCCTGAAACAAAGCCTAGTAGATACAGCTCCTGCCACATTAGAACTGTGATTGATCAGTTTGTCCTGAAACAAAGGCTAGTAGATACAGCTCCTGCCACATTGGAACTGTGATTGATCAGTTTGTCCTGAAACAAAGCCTAGTAGATACAGCTCCTGCCACGTTGGAACTGTGATTGATCAGTTTGTCCTGAAACAAAGCCTAGTAGATACAGCTCCTGCCACGTTGGAACTGTGATTGATCAGTTTGTCCTGATACAAAGCCTAGTAGATACAGCTCCTGCCACGTTGGAACTGTGATTGATCAGTTTGTCCTGAAACAAAGCCTAGTAGATACAGCTCCTGCCACATTGGAACTGTGATTGATCAGTTTGTCCTGAAACAAAGCCTAGTAGATACAGCTCCTGCCACGTTGGAACTGTGATTGATCAGTTTGTCCTGAAACAAAGCCTAGTAAATACAGCTCCTGCCACATTGGAACTGTGATTGATCAGTTTGTCCTGAAACAAAGCCTAGTAGATACAGCTCCTGCCACATTGGAACTGTGATTGATCAGTTTGTCCTGAAACAAAGCCTAGTAGATACAGCTCCTGCTAATTTGGAACTTTTCATGTATTTCTCCAGACAAAGAGGGCTCCATTGGAAAACTCATCTGGGACTAACTTTTTTACATTGATGGCTAGCAGCTTAGCGGCTCTGTCAAGCTTCAACCTGTCTGTGAAGCAGGCTTCAACCTGTCTGTCAAGCAGGCTTCAACCTGTCTGTGAAGCAAGATTCAACCTGTCTGTGAAGCAGGCTTCAACCTGTCTGTCAAGCAGGCTTCAACCTGTCTGTCAAGTAGGCTTCAACCTGTCTGTGAAGCAGGATTCAACCTGTCTGTGAAGCAGGATTCAACCGGTCTGTCAAGCAGGCTTCAACCGGTCTGTCAAGCAGGCTTCAACCGGTCTGTGAAGCAGGTTTCAACCTGTTTGTGAAGCAGGCTTCAACCTGTCTGTCAAGCTGGATTCCGGGACAAGAAATAGCAGGGTCCCAGCTGTTAAAAGCTAACCACATCAGGGAATCCACACAAAAACAAGTTTGGTAGTAACCTAGGAGGAGAGGTACAGGGTGGCTATAGCAGTCAAAGTCATTGATGAAGCAGACACCTGGTCTGTGGGATTAATACTCAGTGACAACCAAGGCCCAGGGGATATACCCCTCATAGAAATGGGGCGGTAGCACCAACTTGGGGACGAAGAAGGAGTTGTAGAGTCAGATGGCAAACACCACACTGATGCAGAACCAGCCCATGGGGTCCACCAAGTGCTGCCAGCTTCATGGCTCCTGTGACTTTGGGACACAGAGGGAGGACGTGTCATTTCCTCCCTATCAAGCTGGGGATATGTATTGATAAACGTATTACCTCTGTTTCTGAGCACACCGGTTAACTTCTAGTGTCACGGTCGTCATAAAGAGGAGACCAAGGCGCAGCGTGGTAAGCGAACATACTTATTTAATAGAAGAACAAACACTGAACAAAACTAACAAAACAAACGAACCGTGAAGCAAGATGGCTAATGCAGAACAGGCAACTAAATATAGAATAACAACCCACAAAATAACCAAGGAATATGGCTGCCTAAATATGGTTCCCAATCAGAGACAACGATAAACAGCTGCCTCTGATTGAGAACCAATCTAGGCAACCATAGACATATAAGCACCTAGACTAGAAAACCTCTAGACATACAATAACAACTAGACAATGCAAAACGAAACAAACCACCCTTGTCACACCCTGACCTAACCAAATAATAAAGAAAACAAAGATAACTAAGGTCAGGGCGTGACGTCTAGTGGCTACTTCCGGTGGATTTGCCACAAACATACTATGTATTCAGGACATAAAGTTCATTTCTTTGCCACATTTTTTTCAGATTGTCCTCAGTGCCTTGTTGCAAACAGGATGCATGTTTTGGAATATTGTTTATTCTGTACAGTCTTTTTTTCAGTCTGTCAATGAGGTTAGTATTGTGGAGTCACTATAATGTTGTTGATCCATCCTCAGTTCTCTCCTTTCACAGCCATTCATCTCTGTGTTTTAAAGTCACCATTGGCCTCATGGTGAAATCCTCTCTCTGGCAACTGAGTTAGGAAGGACGTCTGTATCTTTGTAGTGACGGGATGTGGCACCTTAATTGGGGAGGAAGGGAAAGTGGAATGAGTGGAATGGTATCAAATACATCAAACTCGTGGTTTGATGCCGTTCCATTCGCTCCGTTCCAGACATTATTATGAGCCGTCCTCCCCTCAGCAGCCTCCATTGATGTATTGATACACCATCCAAAGTGTAATTAATAACTTCACCATGCTCAAAGAGATATTCAATGTCTGCATTTAAAAAAAAAAATAGGCATTGGAAAACCTTCCAGGTCTTTGGGGTGGAATCTGTGTTTGAAATGCTCTGCTTGACTTGAGCTTTCAGATAATTGTATGTGTAGGGTACAGAGATGAGGTAGTCATTCAGAAATCAAGTCCACACAACTTATTATGTGACTTGTTAAGCTTATTTAGGCTTGCCATAACAACGGGCTTGAATACTTACTGATTCAAAACATTTCAGCTATTCATTTTTCATTCATTTGTAAACATTTTGAAAAACATAATTCCACTTTGACTTTATGGGGTACTGTGTGTAGGCGAGTGACATTATGGGGTATTGTGTGTAGGCCAGTGACATTATGGGGTATTGTGTGTAGGCCAGTGACATTATGGGGTATTGTGTGTAGGCCAGTGACTTTATGGGGTATTGTGTGTAGGCCAATGACATTATGGGGTACTGTGTGTAGGCCAGTGACATTATGGGGTATTGTGTGTAGGCCAGTGACATTATGGGGTATTGTGTGTAGGCCAGTGACATTATGGGGTATTGTGTGTAGGCCAGTGACATTATGAGGTACTGTGTGTAGGCCAGTGACATTATGGGTACTGTGTGTAGGCCAGTGACTTTATGGAGTATTGTGTGTAGGCCAGTGACATTATGGGGTATTGTGTGTAGGCCAGTGACATTATGGGGTATTGTGTGTAGGCCAGTGACATAATGGGGTATTGTGTGTAGGCCAGTGACATTATGGGGTATTGTGAGTAGGCCAGTGACATTACGGGGTATTGTGTGTAGGCCAGTGACATTATGGGGTACTGTGTGTAGGCCAGTGACATTATGGGGTATTGTGTGTAGGCCAGTGACATAATGGGGTATTGTGTGTAGGCCAGTGACATTATGGGGTATTGTGAGTAGGCCAGTGACATTACGGGGTATTGTGTGTAGGCCAGTGACATTATGGGGTACTGTGTGTAGGCCAGTGACATTATGGGGTATTGTGTGTAGGCCAGTGACATTATGGGGTATTGTGTGTAGGCCAGTGACATTATGGGGTATTGTGTGTAGGCCAGTGACATTATGGGGTACTGTGTGTAGGCCAGTGACATTATGGGGTATTGTGTGTAGGCCAGTGACATTATGGGGTATTGTGTGTAGGCCAGTGACATTATGTAGCATTGTGACATTATGGGGTATTGTGTGTAGGCCAGTGACATTATGGGGTACTGTGTGTAGGCCAGTGACATTATGGGGTATTGTGTGTAGGCCAGTGACATAATGGGGTATTGTGTGTAGGCCAGTGACTTTATGGGGTATTGTGTGTAGGCCAGTGACATTATGGGGTACTGTGTGTAGGCCAGTGACATTATGGGGTATTGTGTGTAGGCCAGTGACATTATGGGGTACTGTGTGTAGGCCAGTGACATTATGGGGTACTGTATGTAGGCCAGTGACATTATGGGGTATTGTGTGTAGGCCAGTGACTTTATGGGGTATTGTGTGTAGGCCAGTGACATTATGGGGTACTGTGTGTAGGCCAGTGACTTTATGGGGTATTGTGTGTAGGCCAGTGACATTATGGGGTATTGTGTGTAGGCCAGTGACATTATGGGGTATTGTGTGTAGGCCAGTGACATTATGGGGTATTGTGTGTAGGCCAGTGACATTATGAGGTACTGTGTGTAGGCCAGTGACATTATGGGTACTGTGTGTAGGCCAGTGACTTTATGGAGTATTGTGTGTAGGCCAGTGACATTATGGGGTATTGTGTGTAGGCCAGTGACATTATGGGGTATTGTGTGTAGGCCAGTTACATAATGGGGTATTGTGTGTAGGCCAGTGACATTATGGGGTATTGTGAGTAGGCCAGTGACATTACGGGGTATTGTGTGTAGGCCAGTGACATTATGGGGTACTGTGTGTAGGCCAGTGACATTATGGGGTATTGTGTGTAGGCCAGTGACATAATGGGGTATTGTGTGTAGGCCAGTGACATTATGGGGTATTGTGAGTAGGCCAGTGACATTACGGGGTATTGTGTGTAGGCCAGTGACATTATGGGGTACTGTGTTTAGGCCAGTGACATTATGGGGTATTGTGTGTAGGCCAGTGACATTATGGGGTATTGTGTGTAGGCCAGTGACATTATGTAGCATTGTGACATTATGGGGTATTGTGTGTAGGCCAGTGACATTATGGGGTACTGTGTGTAGGCCAGTGACATTATGGGGTATTGTGTGTAGGCCAGTGACATAATGGGGTATTGTGTGTAGGCCAGTGACTTTATGGGGTATTGTGTGTAGGCCAGTGACATTATGGGGTACTGTGTGTAGGCCAGTGACATTATGGGGTATTGTGTGTAGGCCAGTGACATTATGGGGTACTGTGTGTAGGCCAGTGACATTATGGGGTACTGTATGTAGGCCAGTGACATTATGGGGTATTTTGTGTAGGCCAGTGACATTATGGGGTATTGTGTGTAGGCCAGTGACATTATGGGGTACTGTGTGTAGGCCAGTGACATTATGGGGTATTGTGTGTAGGCCAGTGACATTATGTGGTATTGTGTGTAGGCCAGTGACATTATGGGGTACTGTGTGTAGGCCAGTGACATTATGGGGTATTGTGTGTAGACCAGTGACATTATGGGGTACTGTGTGTAGGCCAGTGACATTATGGGGTACTGTGTGTAGGCCAGTGACATTATGGGGTATTGTGTGTAGGCCAGTGACATTATGGGGTATTGTGTGTAGGCCAGTGACATTATGGGGTATTGTGTGTAGGCCAGTGACATTATGGGGTATTGTGTGTAGGCCAGTGACTTTATGGGGTATTGTGTGTAGGCCAGTGACATTATGGGGTACTGTGTCTAGACCAGTGACATTATGGGGTATTGTGTGTAGGCCAGTGACATTATGGGGTACTGTGTGTAGGCCAGTGACATTATGGGGTACTGTATGTAGGCCAGTGACATTATGGGGTACTGTGTGTAGGCCAGTGACATTATGGGGTATTGTGTGTAGGCCAGTGACATTATGGGGTATTGTGTGTAGGCCAGTGACATTATGGGGTACTGTGTGTAGGCCAGTGACATTATGGGGTATTGTGTGTAGGCCAGTGACATTATGGGGTATTGTGTGTAGGCCAGTGACATTATGGGGTACTGTGTGTAGGCCAGTGACATTATGGGGTACTGTGTGTAGGCCAGTGACATTATGGGGTATTGTGTGTAGGCCAGTGACATTATGGGGTATTGTGTGTAGGCCAGTGACATTATGGGGTATTGTGTGTAGACCAGTGACATTATGGGTTACTGTGTGTAGGCCAGTGACATTATGGGGTATTGTGTGTAGGCCAGTGACTTTATGGGGTACTGTGTGTAGGCCAGTGACATTATGGGGTACTGTGTGTAGGCCAGTGGCATTATGGGGTACTGTGTGTAGGCCAGTGACATTATGGGGTACTGTGTGTAGGCCAGTGACATTATGGGGGCCAGTGACCCCAAAAAATCTAAATGTTATCCATTTTAAATTCAGGCTGTAACACAACAAAATGGGGTGTGAATACTTTCTGAAGGCACTGTAAGTTGGGCCTTGATCTGTGGGCAGTATGTGGACAGTGTTGTTGTAGTTACTGTAGTGATGCTGGAGTTGGGCCTTGATCTGTGGGCAGTACGTGGACAGTGTTGTTGTAGTTACTGTAGTGATGCTGGAGTTGGGCCTTGATCTGTGGGCAGTACGTGGACAGTGTTGTTGTAGTTACTGTAGTGATGCTGGAGTTGGGCCTTGATCTGTGGGCAGTATGTGGACAGTGTTGTTGTAGTTACTGTAGTGATGCTGGAGTTGGGCCTTGATCTGTGGACAGTGTGTGGACAGTTTTGTTTGGTATTTGGAATTTTATTAGGATCCCCATTAGCTGTTGCAAAAGCAGCAGCTTCTCTTCCTGGGTCCCACACACAACATGAAACATAATACAGAATTGCATAATACAGAACATCATTAGACAAGAACAGCTCAAAAACAGTACTACATACATTAAAAAAAGGCACACACAGCCTCCATATCACTACATACACACACAGTCTCCATATCAATACATACACACACAGCCTCCATATCACTACATACACACACAGCCTCCATATCACTACATACACACACAGCCTCCATATCACTACATACACACACAGCCTCCATATCACTACATACACACACAGCCTCCATATCACTACATACACACACAGCCTCCATATCAATACATACACACACAGCCTCCATATCACTACATACACACACAGCCTCCATATCACTACATGCACACACAGCCTCCATATCACTACATACACACACAGCCTCCATATCACTACATACACACACAGCCTCCATATCAATACATACACACACAGCCTCCATATCACTACATACACACACAGCCTCCATATCAATACATACACACACAGCCTCCATATCACTACATGCACACACAGCCTCCATATCAATACATACACACACACTATCTGGGACCAATAGGGGAGAGTTGTTGTGCCGTGAGGTGTTGCTTTATCTGTTTTTTGAAACCAGGTTTGCTGTTTATTTGCGCAATATGAAATGGAAGGAAGTTCCATGCAATAAGGGCTCTATATAATACTGTACGTTTATCTTGAATTTGTTCTGGATTTGGGGACTATGAAAAGACCCCTGGTGGCATGTCTGGTGGGGTAAGTGTGTGTGTCAGAGCTGTGTGTAAATTGACTGCAAACAATTTGGGATTTCCAACACATGAATGTTTCTTATAAAAGAAGAAGTGATGCAGTCAGTCTCTCCTCAACTCTGAGCCAAGAGAGACTGGCAGCATAGTATTAATATCAGCCCTCCGATTATTTATTTTTTCTTTTTTCTTTATATAGCCCTTCGTACATCAGCTGATATCTCAAAGTGCTGTACAGAAACCCCAAACAGCAAGCAATGCAGGTGTAGAAGCACAGTGGCTAGGAAAAACTCCCTAGAAAGGCCAAAACCTAGGAAGAAACCTAGAGAGGAACCAGGCTATGTGGGGTGGCCAGTCCTCTTCTGGCTGTGCCGGGTGGAGATTATAACAGAACATGGCCAAGATGTTCAAATGTTCATAAATGACCAGCATGGTCGAATAATAATATGGCAGAACAGTTGAAACTGGAGCAGCAGCACGGCCAGGTGGACTGGGGACAGCAAGGAGTCATCATGTCAGGTAGTCCTGGGGCATGGTCCTAGGGCTCAGGTCAGTTGAAATTGGTCATTAATTGATTAAAATTAAGAGCAATACGTGCCCCTCTGTTGTGGGCCAGCTGCAGCTTAACTAGGTCTGTCCTTGAAGCACTGGACCACACGACTGGACAATAATCAAGATTAGACTAAACTAGAGCCTGCAGCACTGGACCACACGACTGGACAATAATCAAGATTAGACTAAACTAGAACCTGCAGAACCTATTTTTATGTTGTATATCACATCATTCTAATACATTATGTTGTATATCACATCATGTTGTATATCACATCATTCTAATACATTATGTTGTATATCACATCATGTTGTATATCACATCATTCTAATACATTATGTTGTATATCACATTATGTTGTATATCACATCATTCTAATACATCATGTTGTATATCACATCATTCTAATACATTATGTTGTATATCACATTATGTTGTATATCACATCATTCTAATACATCATGTTGTATATCACATTATGTTGTATATCACATCATTCTAATACATTATGTTGTATATCACATCATGTTGTATATCACATCATTCTAATACATCATGTTGTATATCACATTATGTTGTATATCACATCATTCTAATACATTATGTTGTATATCACATTATGTTGCATATCACATCATTCTAATACATTATGTTGTATATCACATCATTCTAATACATTATGTTGTATATCACATCATTATAATACATTATGTTGTATATCACATCATGTTGTATATCACATCATTCTAATACATCATGTTGTATATCACATCATTCTAATACATTATGTTGTATATCACATCATGTTGTATATCACATCATTCTAATACATCATGTTGTATATCACATTATGTTGTATATCACATCATTCTAATACATTATGTTGTATATCACATTATGTTGTATATCACATCATGTTGTATATCACATCATTCTAATACATTATGTTGTATATCACATTATGTTGTATATCACATTATGTTGTATATCACATCATTCTAATACATCATGTTGTATATCACATTATGTTGTATATCACATCATTCTAATACATTATGTTGTATATCACATTATGTTGTATATCACATCATTCTAATACATCATGTTGTATATCACATTATGTTGTATATCACATCATTCTAATACATTATGTTGTATATCACATCATGTTGTATATCACATCATTCTAATACATTATGTTGTATATCACATCATTCTAATACATCATGTTGTATATCACATTATGTTGTATATCACATCATTCTAATACATTATGTTGTATATCACATTATGTTGTATATCACATCATGTTGTATATCACATCATTCTAATACATTATGTTGTATATCACATCATTCTAATACATCATGTTGTATATCACATTATGTTGTATATCACATCATTCTAATACATCATGTTGTATATCACATTATGTTGTATATCACATCATTCTAATACATTATGTTGTATATCACATCATTCTAATACATCATGTTGTATATCACATCATTCTAATACATCATGTTGTATATCACATCATTCTAATACATTATGTTGTATATCACATCATTCTAATACATTATGTTGTATATCACATCATTCTAATACATTATGTTGTATATCACATCATTCTAATACATTATGTTGTATATCACATCATTCTAATACATTATGTTGTATATCACATCATGTTGTATATCACATCATTCTAATACATTATGTTGTATATCACATCATTCTAATACATCATGTTGTATATCACATTATGTTGTATATCACATCATTCTAATACATCATGTTGTATATCACATTATGTTGTATATCACATCATTCTAATACATCATGTTGTATATCACATCATTCTAATACATTATGTTGTATATCACATTATGTTGTATATCACATCATTCTAATACATTATGTTGTATATCACATTATGTTGTATATCACATCATTCTAATACATAATGTTGTATATCACATCATTCTAATACATTATGTTGTATATCACATTATGTTGTATATCACATCATTCTAATACATTATGTTGTATATCACATCATTCTAATACATCATGTTGTATATCACATTATGTTGTATATCACATCGTTCTAATACATTATGTTGTATATCACATCATTCTAATACATTATGTTGTATATCACATTATGTTGTATATCACATCATTCTAATACATTATGTTGTATATCACATCATTCTAATACATTATGTTGCATATCACATCTGGTCAACAGGTCTGGGACAAGGTAGTCTGGTAAACAGGTCCAGGACAAGGTAGTCTGGTAAACAGGTCCAGGACAAGGTAGTCTGGTAAACAGGTCTGGGACAAGGTAGTCTGGTAAACAGTAAACAGGTCCTGGACAAGGTAGCCTGGTAAACAGGTCTGGGACAAGGTAGTCTGGTAAACAGGTCTGGGACAAGGTAGTCTGGTAAACAGTAAACAGGTCTGGGACAAGGTAGTCTGGTAAACAGTAAACAGGTCTGGGACAAGGTAGTCTGGTAAACAGGTCTGGGACAAGGTAGTCTGGTAAACAGTAAACAGGTTTGGGACAAGGTAGTCTGGTAAACAGGTCTGGGACAAGGTAGTCTGGTAAACAGGTCCAGGACAAGGTAGTCTGGTAAACAGGTCTGGGACAAGGTAGTCTGGTAAACAGTAAACAGGTCCTGGACAAGGTAGCCTGGTAAACAGGTCTGGGACAAGGTAGTCTGGTAAACAGGTCTGGGACAAGGTAGTCTGGTAAACAGTAAACAGGTCTGGGACAAGGTAGTCTGGTAAACAGTAAACAGGTCTGGGACAAGGTAGTCTGGTAAACAGGTCTGGGACAAGGTAGTCTGGTAAACAGTAAACAGGTTTGGGACAAGGTAGTCTGGTAAACAGGTCTGGGACAAGGTAGTCTGGTAAACAGTAAACAGGTCTGGGACAAGGTAGTCTGGTAAACAGGTCTGGGACAAGGTAGTCTGGTAAACAGTAGACAGGTCTGGTACGAGGTAGTCTGGTAAACAGGTCTGGGACAAGGTAGTCTGGTAAACAGTAAACAGGTCTGGGACAAGGTAGTCTGGTAAACAGGTCTGGGACAAGGTAGTCTGGTAAACAGGTCTGGGACAAGGTAGTCTGGTAAACAGTAAACAGGTCCTGGACAAGGTAGTCTGGTAAACAGGTCCTGGACAAGGTAGTCTGGTAAACAGGTCCTGGACAAGGTAGTCTGGTAAACAGGTCTGGGACAAGGTAGTCTGGTAAACAGTAAACAGGTCCTGGACAAGGTAGTCTGGTAAACAGGTCCGGGACAAGGTAGTCTGGTAAACAGGTCCTGGACAAGGTAGTCTGGTAAACAGGTCCTGGACAAGGTAGTCTGGTAACAGGTCCAGGACAAGATAGTCTGGTAAACAGGTCCAGGACAAGGTAGTCTGGTAAACAGGTCTGGGACAAGGTAGTCTGGTAAACAGTAAACAGGTCTGGGACAAGGTAGTCTGGTAAACAGGTCTGGGACAAGGTGGTCTGGTAAACAGGTCTGGGACAAGGTAGTCTGGTAAACAGGTCTGGGACAAGGTAGTCTGGTAAACAGGTCCAGCACAAGGTAGTCTGGTAAACAGGTATGGGCCAAGGTAGTCTGGTAAACAGGTATGGGCCAAGGTAGTCTGGTAAACAGGTATGGGCCAAGGTAGTCTGGTAAACAGGTATGGGCCAAGGTAGTCTGGTAAACAGGTATGGGCCAAGGTAGTCTGGTAAACAGGTATGGGCCAAGGTAGTCTGGTAAACAGTAAACAGGTCTGGGACAAGGTAGTCTGGTTAAGAACAGTAAATCAGACCGGTGCGCATGTGAAAGAGCATTATAACTCCATCTGGAAAACGACTCCATTCAGCTTTTATGGTGACAATAACACCCTCATTTGCTGTGTACTTTAGAGTATTGGAATTAGGCCAAGACAGTATCTAAGGAAATATCAACGCATTGATCACGTCTTTGGAGGGGTTGGCAGAATGTTCTTTTGCACTGACATTTGCTTCATCCGGAACCTAAATTCAGTGGTGTAAAGTACTTCAGTAAAAATACTTTAAAGCACTTTAGTAATTTTTTAAGGTATCTGTACTTTACTTTATTATTTATATATTTTTAAAACTTTTACTTTTACTTCACTACATTCCTAAAGAAAATAATGTACTATTTTCTCCATAATTTTTCACTGATACTCAAAAGTACTCGGTACATTTTGACAGGAAAATGGTCTAATTCACACACTTATTAAGATAACATCCCTAGTCATCCCTACTGCCTCTGATCTGGCGGACTCGCTGAACAGAGAACCTCCCTGGTCATCCCCACTGCCTCTGATCTGGAGGACTCGCTGAACAGAGAACATCCCTGGTCATCCCCACTGCCTCTGATCTGGCAGACTCACTAAACAGAGAACATCCCTGGTCATCCCTACTGCCTCTGATCTGGAGGACTCACTGAACAGAGAACATCCCTGGTCATCCCCACTGCCTCTGATCTGGAGGACTCACTAAACAGAGAACATCCCTAGGCCTCCCTACTGTCTCTGATCTGGAGGACTCACTAAACAGAGAACATCCCTAGTCCTCCCTACTGCCTCTAATCTGGAGGACTCACTAAATAGAGAACATCCCTAGTCCTCCCTACTGCCTCTGATCTGGAGGACTCACTAAACAGAGAACATCCCTAGTCCTCCCTACTGCCTCTGATCTGGAGGACTCACTAAACAGAGAACATCCCTAGTCATCCCTACTGCCTCTGATCTGGAGGACTCACTAAACAGAGAACATCCCTAGTCCTCCCTACTGCCTCTGATCTGGAGGACTCACTAAACAGAGAACATCCCTAGTCATCCCTACTGCCTCTGATCTGGAGGACTCACTAAACAGAGAACATCCCTGGTCATCCCCACTGCCTCTGATCTGGAGGACTCACTAAAGAGAGAACATCCCTAGTCATCCCTACTGCCTCTGATCTGGAGGACTCACTAAACAGAGAACATCCCTGGTCATCCCCACTGCCTCTGATCTGGAGGACTCACTAAAGAGAGAACATCCCTAGTCATCCCTACTGCCTCTGATCTGGAGGACTCACTAAACAGATAACATCCCTAGTCCTCCCCACTGCCTCTGATCTGGAGGACTCGCTGAACAGATAACATCCCTAGTCCTCCCCACTGCCTCTGATCTGGCGGACTCACTGAACAGAGAACATCCCTGGTCCTCCCTACTGCCTCTGATCTGGAGGACTCACTGAACAGAGAACATCCCTGGTCATCCCTACTGCCTCTGATCTGGAGGACTCACTGAACAGAGAACATCCCTGGTCATCCCTACTGCCTCTGATCTGGCAGACTCACTAAACAGAGAACATCCCTAGTCATCCCCACTGCCTCTGATCTGGAGGACTCACTGAACAGAGAACATCCCTGGTCATCCCCACTGCCTCTGATCTGGAGGACTCACTGAACAGAGAACATCCCTGGTCATCCCCACTGCCTCTGATCTGGCAGACTCACTAAACAGAGAACATCCCTGGTCATCCCTACTGCCTCTAATCTGGAGGACTCACTGAACACACATGCTTCATCTGTAAGGTATGTCTGAGTGTTGAAGTGTGCCCCTGGTTATCCTTAAATTTAAAAACCAAGAAAATGGTGCCGTCTGGTTTGCTTAAACTAAGGAATTTTTAATTATTCATACATTTACTTTTGATACTTAAGTTTATTTCAACCAAATACTTTTAGTATTTTACTCAAGTAGGATTTTACTGGGTGACTTTCACAATTACTTTAATCATTTTCTATTACAGTTTTTTTGGATTGCTTACACACTCAAATTAACAGTAGTACACTATTAGACCTTACACTCAAGAAGCAAAACATCAGCCCCTATTTGCACAACTATAAGCACATTGTCAACCTCACACTTGTTGCAAAACTATACACACAGTGATTTGCAAAACACTAAACACACTTAACATACATTACACACAAACATCTATCATGAAGTCACGTCCTTGCAATACCAAAGCACTGACTGTCAAATTACCACACCGTCCAACCAATTGGTTCAACACAGTCATCAGGTGTGCAAACACTCGTTTGCTTAACTGTAGACACACCAATCAGGTGTATAAGCACTATAAAAAGCAGCAGGTGAGTTCATCGGTCTTCAAGCACAATGGAAAGAGTCAGAGAAAGAGTAAGACGAGGACGAGGAGGACGAGGAGGACGAGGAGAACGAGGACGAGGAGGAGAACGAGGAGGACGAGGAAGAGGATGAGGAGGAGGAGGAAGGGGAGGAAGAGGAAGACAAGAAGGTGCTCAAAGAGGACCGAATCTGACAAATGAGATCCGCGCAACACTGGTTGACCACGTTGTCAACCACTGCCTGACGCTGAGGGAGGCTGGACTGCGAGTACAGCCAAATCTAAGCCGATATACAGTCGCAAGTGTGATGAGAACATTTCGACTGGAAAATAGGTATTGTAAAAATATCATCATATCAAAAACATCTGCACGGTTTCAGTAACTGCTTACAGTACTGTATTCTATGCACTATCAGCACTTCTGTTACCTTTTCCTGTGAAATTACTGTACTATTGTATACTGGGTTTTTTTCTACATAGGATTGAGGGTCAGGGACGACAAGGGGGAAGGCCTCCTATGTTCACAGAACAGCAAGAGAGGGAGATAGTAAACATGGTTTTGGCCAACAATGCTATAACACTCAAGCAGCTCCAAGCTAACATTGTCAATAACCACGCCATTTTCAGCGATATCCATCAGGTCTCAACAGCAACACTGGCACGCATCCTAAACAAAAAACATATTCAAATGAAGCAAATTTATCGAGTGCCTTTCGAGCGCAATTCCGAAAGGGTGAAACGACTGCGGCATGATTATGCAGAGGTATGTATTCACTTTAGCAGTGTGATCTTGCATACTGTCTCATAATCTTTTACTGTACTGTAATATGTATACTAGATCTACACTGAACTACACAATTTTGCCTGACACTGTTTTACGAATGGATGGAGAGGAGGTCCAGCATGAGTTCATTTACGTAGATGAGGCTGGGTTCAACCTGACGAGAACACGAAAGAGGGGAAGAAACATCATTGGCAACAGTCAATGTCCCAGGGCAATGTGGGCATAATATAACACTCTGTGCAGCCATTATACAGAATGGGGTCCTCCACCGCCATGCCCATATGGGCCCTTACAACACAGCACTCATACTTACATTCTTGGACCAATTGCACAACATAACAGCAGCAAATCAAATCGATCATATGCAATACATTGTTGTCTGGGACAATGTGTCTTTCCACCGCTCTGCTCTGGTTCAGAACTGGTTTCAGCAACATCCACATTTCACCGTCCTATATCTTCCACCATACTCTCCATTCCTCAACCCTATAGAATAGTTTTTCTCGGCATGGCGGTGGAAGGTATATGATCTCCGTTCCAGGCTGAGGTACCCCTCATCCAAGCCATGGAGGAGGCCTGTGACCAGATGGAGGTAGCAGCAATGCAAGGATGGATTCGTCATTCAAGATGTTTCTTTCCAAGGTGTCTTGCTAATGG